>NC_092359.1:17224659-17403678 GCF_030848805.1 Temnothorax longispinosus | reverse complement strand
TAACAGCAGAAAAACAACGGGACCCGCAACTTCGATGTACGTCGAAGACTCACGAAAAATGACGGCCCGGGAAAATAACGAAAACCAACAATGGAAGATAAATTACACAGCTGGACGGGTCGTTCCGTTCCTTCGAACGCGGATCGAAGCGGAGTGTTTGCGATTCGCGGTGGCTAACGATAGACGATAACATCTCGCGGATGCACTTCCGATGCGGAGTCTCGTACCTCGGCAATGATGTTTTTAAGCGAAAAGAAAAAGACAACCGCGCCATCGCCAGCTAGATGAATTTTATTTGCGCCACGATAAAATTATAGACCGCACAGGAAGACGTAAGTAGCTCTCGAAATGCGCCACGAGCAGTAAGCCCGATCTTCTCGCACCCTTCTCGCTCGCGTGGCACTCCTCTTGGCTATTTTGAAAAACACATCGATATAGTGGGCCTCACACAAGGCGCGCGGTGAAATACGGACGAGCGTCGGCGGCGTGTCGTTTTTTATTTTAGAGTCGCCGAACGCGCCGCAAGGTCGACTAACTGTATCCCGAATACCTGTACGCACACTTGAAACCGCGCGTGCATCGAGCACGAATACCCACGCCGACATTTCTTGTCCCTGGACGTTATTACGCTTACAGTTATTGGCAATAAGATCGGATTCTGCTAACTTATGATACAGCAACAATTTTTGCAATCCTCGCGCGCGCGTACACGTCGAAGAAAATTCTCAACTCTCTCGTAGACTTCTGCAATTCCGCGGAGTGAACGTTACAAGCACCACTCTCTCTATATATTTTACTAAAATAGAACAGACGAGATAATCCAACTGATAAAATATTTAATGAAGTGATTACTACCCAAGATAAAATTTTAAACGTTTTATTTTCGTACATTCTCCAACTCTGTATTATGTAAGTTATTATTTTCAACGTCCATCAAAACGTCACGTCAAAATGTCATATCAACTTCGTTGCCTTTACTGAATATGCTACCAAAGCAATAATTTTTTAAGCATTTAATTTGCGCACCATCTCGTTTTTGATTGTGACTGCGTTTCCCGCGACGATTCGACTCCAGCAAATGAAGAGCGACGTACTGTATCGGTATTGGTCGGTATCTAACGCGAGTATATACCTAACCGTTTTCCACAGGTCCACGCGAAATACTTGTTTTACGATTGAACGGTATATATACTTGATGTTCCAAAAACCCCGTTTGAGCGCGTGCGTGCAGCCGATCACGCGGCGAAGATTGCGATGCCGTTCATCGGTGACCTCGTAACGCCGATATGAGCTACGTCATCGGGTCGTCAGCCCAAGGACGTTGAATTCGCGAAACAGATGCGGCGAGCAGGAGAGGAAAGCGCGGGAGCTGCGCCGCGAATGACGTGACTCATTAAAAGCCGTACGCCATAAAGAGCGCCTCTTTTTTTCGCTCCCTTCACCTTTGTGCCGTTTACCGTGCGCCTTAATTTTGATACGTCATTTGCAAAAGAATGTTATTTTTATCTCAGGGTCGAGTAGACTCAGTGCCTTCGTTTTTAACCACGCCAATCTATTTGCAGACATAAAATGAATACTGGCCAACCGACATTCACGTACAATACGCCATCGCGCGAGAAAAAACTCTATTCTATTATTGGGCAAAAATAACACATCGATGGTGCGACTTTGTTTACGAACGGAAATATGATTTGCGCGAGAAATACGATTCCTATCATAAAATTTATATATGCATCGTCTTTAGTGTCATTTTATACACACGTCTTTAAGCTCTTACCGCACAAGATAAACATTCTCAAAATTTGGATACAATTTCCATTGTAAAAATAAAATAATCTATATACGCGTGCACTACTCAACTATTTATCACTAATTCGCGCGAACTTTAAGTTATAAATGCCAAAAACAAATAATCGAAATCTTTTTAAAACCACGTAACGGCCGGACATCTCTAGGTGATTGTTTGCTCCGATTGTTTATTCACGGAATCACACCCTATGCACCTTGCACCGCACGCTGCGCAGTTGCTGCATTTCTGCTGTGCGAGGCGTGACGTATACGTGTTCCAGACGCGTGTTTCGTATCTCCGGCAGGTCTGCGCCAACGCGAGGTACAATGCGCGAAAAATAACGCAGCACTTAAGCGCACCAACGTCAGCTAAGTGATGTCTTTAATGGACCACGACCGGACCGGTAGAGAAAGGGACAGAGAGAACATGTCTATCGTGTTCCCGGCACTCTAATAGCCTGACCTATTTGCGCTCTTCGAAGGAGCGCTTCTTTCTAGCGAGGCAAAGGTTACATCGGAGTCGTAGCGTGCGAGCGAGAAGCGAATACGCAGATACTCACGTCGATATTTAAAGATTTGTTAGTCTACTCTTCTGTGAGAGCTTCGTTCATCGAGAACGTAGAGAACATTGCACGATTTACTCGCGCGAGAATTTACTCAGGCGATCATAATTTTTAGATGTAGACACGGGATGGCGAAACACGTCAAAATTATATAAATAGACAACTAAATTATGTAACTCTAAAACTTTCGAAACTTATTTATTAATCTGAAGTGATATATACTGGGACTTTCTTAATAAACCACAACTATATTTGTCAATATATTGTTTTCTCAGTATAAAAAATTAAAAGAAATATTAGAGAGAACGTAACGATAAGAAAAAGTATTAAGAGGAGCACCGTGAAGGAAGAGGTATATAACTCGAGAAACTACTTAAACTTAAAAGTATGCAATCCGAATTTCAGAACAATCCTCGATTTAATTGCACGTGCGGACGAAACGACATTCTTTCCTCGGTAATAAAGAACGTACGCCATGCTTAAAATTCAGCATATTCTACATTAGATTAATAAGGAAGTTTACAATCTCGAGCGCTACGCGGCATCATCTCGCCACTTTCGAAAGTCACGCATCTACGCAATATTCATGAGATCTCTGTCTTAACGACGCTGTCTTGTCGTCGACAACAGGAGACGTATAAAATACGAGGGCAAAGAGGTCGACAAGATAAGTTAAGCAATGAGCGATACGTTATCGTTATCGTAGCGGGTCGGCGCGGTATTTGGCACGCGTTCAGATAAAGAGACAAATGAAATCGGGAGGTCCGCGTCGTGGCAACGTGAGATTCTCTGAGATTTCGCGATATATATATAGATATAAAAAAAAACCAAGTAGATAGAGCAAAGCGCAAAGCAACAACGACTTTGGTCCTCAAACAATCTAAATTTCGCTAAAAATAAAAGCATAAGCTCACGGCGTAAAACAGAGATAAGAATGGCAGTTTTATCATTTAAAAGTCTTATTATCCGGAAACTTAACATGCAATTTTGCTGATCACTCCAAATTACAAAGATTGCGTACGCGTTTAAACTACGCATTTGAAAACAACGCGCATTAAAGTCTGCTACACGTGAGATAATTGCGACAATCAATTATTCATCGAGTCTGCGATTCAGCGTTACATCTGTTTCCATTCAAGCGCAATCGCGGATTACGCCTCTTATGCGACGAGTTACCATACTTTCGGCAAAAAAGAGGTTTGCATATTAAACATATGCAGCTGACAATGCGCTTAAAATCCAGTCGTCCTTGTAAAAAAATGTGTACACTGATTGTGAGATAAATCAGGCAACGTGGAAAACTTGCGTACAACTTATTAATGACTTAATCTCAGTATCAATGCGCATTGCACACGCGGCGCGGATTTCGCTCGTAAGTCAACACATAAATATTATCGACGTTAATTGGGGAATACAAATTAAAAGATCAATAAGTGTATATAGCTCGTTAAGCACGTAGGTATTACGTCGTACTATATATACGCACTATTCAATTTTAATATCACGGCAATAGTATGCGTGTCCCTCGTTAATATACGCTATACCATACTAACGTGTATAGATTGGCGTACTCGAGTCTAGAGCCGCGCTCGCGCCGACATTAAAGGCTCCAGAACCTCGCGCGACCGAAATGTCACGATGGTATCGCGGATTCTCCATTATTCGCGAGACTGATAGAAATCTAAAACAATATAAAAAGTCGCGCGAATGTCGCGCGCGCGCGCGCGCACTTGCGTTATATGCAACTCATTCGTCTCGTCCCGCGATCCGAGAAGACATGCTATGAGCCGCATCATAACAGCGGTGTTCACAATAGAACATTGATCGACAGAAAGAGAGAGAATAGCGAGAGAACAAAAGATCTTCGATTACTTTTATTTCAATTTCTTTTCTTTTCGTTTGTACGATTCCAGAAAGAGAAATTAAATTCTGTCATACAGTTACGCGCAATAGATCAAGTTCTCTCTGTTTCTTTCTGGCCTGTTTCTCTCTCCCTCTCGTTCTCTCTATATGTCGATACCTGAAATGACTTCCCGCGTATTTTGTAACTGACAATTCGTCGTAGCAGTCTTTGATAGTATTATTTGAATACTTTGTTTCGTCAAAGTCGGTTTTATTTAAATGCAAATGTGCTAACAATGTATAGAATACTTCAGAACCACAAATTTAATTTTAATGATAGAGTTTCTCATCGATGTGAAATCGATTTATGTAAATTTTAATAAATCTTACCATTTCAGAGTCTTAATTCAAGACTTGATTGCAAAGATATGTTGTGGGAAATGTTGGAAGTTGCGATATGCGTGAAATGTGCCTTTCGTCAAGATTTTCTCCAAGACAAATTTAACTCGTAAGACTCAAGGAATGTCAGAGACTAAAATAAAAAATTGTGGAACACTCTGCATATGTTATCATAAATTCAAGCAAAAGCGTCGCTTTTCTTATGCTAATATTAAAAACTCTCAAACATCATCAAAGCTGCATATGCGATATCGAATGTATTTTCATGAGACTACAAGTGTCACGCAGAAATATTATGACAGGACGATATGACTACATTCCGTTTTCCCAAAGCCAGTCGAAGCCTGACAATTCAACATCATGACAACACCTGTCCCAATACAATGCCACGTGAGAACGAGCCGTCACGAGAAATCAACGTGAAGGCGAATCCACCAGTCGCAACCTTGAAGAGGGTCATGTCTCGTAGACATCGTGTCATCGGGTTTTCTCTGTATAGCTATCCCTACGTCTCGCCCTCTTGTTCTCTCCCTGTCTCTCCATCTCTCTTTTCTCTTGCTCCAGCTCGCGTCTCGTGTCTCGCGTCGTCTTCGGCGCCATGCATGCCAAAGACCCCGGTGAGCTGGCCTCGCTTGTCAGAATCTTCCAGACGCCGCGCCGCGGTGCTTCCCGCGCGGAGGTGCAAAAGCAGAAGATCCGTGAAGGAGGGACGAGAGGAGTGCCATGAAGAAGAGGAGCGTCGCGCTATGGAGTTGGACGGGATGGTAAAACGGGCAGAGGATGGACGGTGTTTGGTTGTTTGTAGAATCTGGGTGAGTGACCTGGGTCTCCGGCCGGCGGTTGGTCGCCTGGCCCGCCAGGAAACCTGTTTTCTCGGCCGTCTCTCCTGCTCGTTCCCCCCTCAACCCCCTCCTTCTGTCCATGCTCTCTTCTCGGGCCCTCTCACTCCGTTCCTCCCGATGAGCCGGCTCACCGCCGCTTGCTACGCTCCGTTCCTCGCTCTCTCGCGAACTGAAAACGCTGCGAATCGTGCCCGTGCGCGATTTTCATGGCATTGTCCGCTCGGATGGAGAAGTTTGAAGTTTCCAGGCGGAAAAGTTTTTCGCGAGGTGGATAGAAACAAGGAAGAAGAAAGAGAGAGAGAGAGAAAGAGAGAGACAAAGAAAGAGAGAAAAAGACTCTCCGCACCGTTAGAGGAACGCGATCATCTGGGTCGTGATGATCCGGGTGAAAGTGCTGAGCTAACGGGAACGCTTCTTCCCTCCTAGATATCGACAGAACGAGCGAAGATACATGCAGAGTACATCGCGTAGAGTATACTCGAGTATGATAGAGTACACTAGAAAACGGCAAAGTACAGCTAAACAGAACAGTGATATAATAATAACAGAAATTATTAGATAGATTGAAGAAACTGAACTTTGAATTCAAAATAAAATAAATTTAGTTCGCGCTTGAATATAATTCGACATATTCCATCTCTAATATTCTAATATAATCCAATGTATTTGATTTGTCATTTTTTACTTTGACTTGTCATTTTTTGATATACCTATCTCGACCTATTCTATTGCATTTTATATTTTCTAATAGAAATTATAAGAGTGTAACTACTCATACACATTTTCCTGTAAGTTTTTTTACTATTTTTTATTTAATTGTCTTTTAATATTACTTAGAAATTCTGCATCGTCGTTCTTTACGTTCTCTAGTGAACTACACTTTCATATAATTTTGCGCAATCTGTCAAATAAGATATTATCGCGTAAATAGCCTAGAAAATATTCTATCCTTCGTGTTCATTGACCGATAATTAGATATTTTATCATGCATGGCCATTCAAGCTTTACGAAGAAAATTTTCTGATTTAATTCTAATAATACGGATAGTGTTTGTTCATTATTAGATTATCATAAGAGCTCAAAATTTTCTCGTTTTGGTATCAAAGTACCTTCACCCGGTCGTGTTCAACGGCCAATTCGACAACGGTACGGATCCAGACAGTGCGCGTAGGTGTATAGGTGACGCATATATAGGTGTGCAATCCGTCTGCGCCGACTACGACACGCGAGGGAACGAATGCATATAACTGTATGCACGGGGTACTTAGGATTATGCAAGCGAGTCCGCTTTCTACGTGGGCTTAGAATCTGGGTCGGGCACGAAGTCATTGTTTACAACGAGCCACCGGCGCGGATAGATAGGTTCGCGCTCACGAACGGATGAGGATTGCGTATTTTAAATATTTCGCGCAAAGACAAATGCATGATTCTTCAAGTGCGGCACCGAGATTGTTACTGTCATCCCGAGAATGTGCGTGTCAAAAGAATTGGAGTAAATTATACGAATTACATTCAGAAATTATTAAATATACATCACTTTCCCTCGTTATTCAGAGTGAACTCATCGAGTCTTCGGAAGGATGATAATTAAATGCGTACAGCATGACGCATTTGTTCCCGCGTGGGCAAGCTGTCGTTCGAGCTCGTGCTTTCATGAACCGAAACCAGCAAAACATCGCGTTGTACGCGGCAGCGTATAGGGTTCAAGCCCGGTTGTCACGTGATTTTCTGTTAATGACTAATCGCGATAATATCGGCTGTATGTGTGTAAATGTGTTGAAGCATCTCAGACTTATAGCCTTCGCGTGATTCTGAATTAATTTACGTTGCTCGATTTAATAAACAAGTATGTATTTTGTTAGATAATTCTATAACATAAATAAAATTTTTTTAAATTTTATAAACCGAAGTTAACGCCGATTGTATGCCATGCTAGTACAATCGAACCTAGCAACAACATCATGTAAAAACAGCTTTTGCGAAATGAAAAATACACGTTTTTTTTTCACGGCGAAATGTCGTTTTCTCGGAATGATCAAGTAGGAAGCCCGCTAAAGTGCTATTTCAAATGCATCGAGTAAAGAAAGTGGCACAAGGCAGCGTGGGCGAGTCGTTGCGTAATAATATTGACGGACAAATAGGCGAGCGAAATATTTCTACTGCCGGAGAAGCAGTCGCCTACGAAAGTAGAGAGAGAAAAAGAGAAAAGAAAGAAAATATAAACTCTCCCGTTTCCTTTTCTCTTAGTAGTTTATTTGTCATTAATCGTGGCTTTATACTTATCTCTTTCCATATAAAGTATTCTTTATAAGGAAGATAGATTTATATATATTACATAATGTAGTAAATTCTACTTTAGTCTCTTCCTCTTCTCTCAATTCAAATTAAACTTTTTACCTCGATAGCATTTAAATCTTTGTTATCATGTCAAAAATAATGTATTATTTCCCTAAATTATCACACATCTTTTCTCAGATTGTTGATTTGTATCCTTAATAATAACAATATAACTACGATGTGTTATTTTTATAACGTTTTATTTTTCGAGAAGACCTTGCTCTTCAAACGTGAAGTACGTATTTAGCTCTCTGTTCCATTCTGTGTATATCAGTAATATAACGCAAATTCTGTAGGGCGTGCATCGAACCGCGTCTTCTGGTATCGCGGCCGTTGCTCTCGTATTTTAATATTAGAATGCGACCGATAGGGTCCTCGCGATAGAATTCTCAATACAATAACGCGACCTGACACCAAGCAGCAGCTCGACATAGCAAATAATTATAATTTGTTGAGAGAAACTGACATATCGTCACACGTGCGACATTTCGAGGAATCATTTAAAGTTTCATAGTTATCACGTTTGTGGACGTGAATATCAGCACAAAAACAACTCACGCAACAGCTCCACGTTTCGAGAATTGAAGCTATGCGCGCAAAATGTGCCATTTATCAATAATTTTATTACACTTTAATGTAGAATAATATTTAATTAAAACGAAAATAAATTGTAACTCCCTTTATTACTTAACGATAATCTTTTTCCATCATGGATCTGACATTCCATCTATTCATTCAATTAGTAAAAAAAATTTGCGCAATTATTTTTGAGCTTTTAATTAAAACAATTAAGTAAAAACTCTCGATCAAATCGGCTTTTTAATAAAATTATACTTTACGTCAATTATATGCCAATTATATATGAACGTCATTTATCTTAATTATACGTATATAAATTGACGTATTACATACAATATTGTCTGATATGAGCCACTTGATTTCTAGCTAAAATCTAGAGTAAGTCTGCTTTCTATGCGTCAGTCACTGATTTCTCCATCTCATTTTATTTTACAATACTTATAGACATAAACAATTTTTACTTAATATTATACATGTATGGAATTTTATTATATAGATTATTGATACTGGATTTAATTACAAAATGAAATGTGAAGCATATTTTATCAAAAAATCATACAAATAAAATAAGAAAAGAGAGAAAGACGATCGATATTTACCAACAATAAATAAATGCTATGTAGTATTATCGTGCTAAATAAGTTCTTTTGTTTGTAGAATTTTATAAAAAATATTAATGGAATCTATGAATTATACTACAACGTGAAACGAGAGTTAGACAACATTTATATCCTCTTAATACAAATCTTTTTATAAAAATATCAACAATTCTCCGTGATCTGTAGCAATCTGATAGTGACACGATTTGACCTAGTCCTGCCAATTGATCATGCACGCAGACGTCGCTCAATCTCGGCAATTTTGACGTCGACGCGTTTCGGCGTAGATCGCGAGACGCTGCCAGTGATTAGGCGAGAAATGAAGACACCGATCATTTGTCAGAAGGCGCGCACAGACCGCGTATATTAAGCACCTGTGGTCCGCGGAAAACTCATCGACTGTGTCTAATTGTATGACGCGGTAGACGGACAAATTGCGGGATTACAAAATAACGCCTGGTAATGCGAACGTGTATGGTGCAAATGATTTGCCGCGTTGCACAGCAACGCAACGCATCTGTTGTCCCTTTTGTTGTTTGAAGCTTTTAAGGCGAATACGCGGCGCACAAAGAACCGTCATGTTTCACGATTACGTGAAATCATTCGCGACCGATCGCACCGATGCGTTTCGAGCCGCGATCTAATTCAACGCGAATAATAATCATCGTATGCAGCGAAGTGCCACGCAAGGAGAAACCCGGATGCTCGCGGAAACGATTTCGCAGTAACGCACGTAAGGTACCTTCGGGCAGAGACCGTCATTTCGTGACAGCGCAATATCAATTTCGCCAATTTGCAAAAAGACGTGTCAACAACCATCGATCCTTCAACGTTACCGAAAAGAGCAAGGTGCCTCTTCCCGTTTATTCCTGCCGTCTATTTCTGTCTGCCAATTTATACTCAAAGTAGTATGACTTATGTAACGAATGGAGAAACATGGCGGTGTATTTTAGTTTCTCTCTATTTTAGAAACGCAATACTTTATTTTTCTAGCCTAGTTATTTTACAAATTTATGGAATTCTATATATCTTGTGCTAATTTTAAATTACAAAAGCGTATTTCAACGAGACATTTTACAAGGAATTTCAAAATAGAGAAATAAATAAATAAAAAGTAGTAAAATAATCGCATCCACGTTTTATCGTGACAGCATCTACATGAATTTCGAAATGAACTATTACAATCTGCATATCAAGATCATTATCGAACAAAGGAATATCTTATTAATCTGACAGCATCTGATAACCCCTAATTGCACGTCTGTCCTGGTCTGTCCACGCCAGTAATACACGGAATCCCAAAAGCTTTAATTGGATGCCGCGACTGCTAAACATAGATTGTCAAAAAAAAGAAAAAAAACATAGCTAAACTTAGCCAGACTGCCTATCGGTGCCGAGCGTTATTTTCATAATTCGGGAATTTTAATTAACGTATCTGAGAGATTGTTTTTATAAAATCATGTTCCACGAGAGATGTCCTCAAAAGTGTTCGCTTACATAATTGAATTTTCTGCGCATATTTGAAACACACAGATGTTTATCCTATCCGTCATTAAAGTTATATCATCGGCGACAAATAAAAACAGTAAAAAATCTAACACGTCTGAGAAAATCCTAAATGTCAGGTTGTCGCAAAGTCACAACTACGAAATTATATGAACAAAACGTTATTTAAAATAAATTAAATTAAATTAATTATAGATTAATTTTGCGTAAAAAGCTAAAAAAATGTTGCTGTACAAAGAATACTTTTTAATTTTCACACAGCTTGTTCGCTTTAAATTAATTTCAATTGCCGAAGAATCAATCTTTAACGTCCATGACTCTTTTTACCAAAAATACAAGAGAATATCTTTCTAAAGATAAATAACACATATATTTATCGAAATTACAAATTCGATTTTCTAGAGAAGAGAATGTAATTTTTTCTGACAGAAATGTAGTCACAAAAGGACTTGATCCGTTCTTGCTGTTATTGTAAACTTGCAATCTGTTCATAACTCAGGTCTTCGTATGAGGAAAGTAAAGAAATGCAAACGTCAGGCTATTAAAACGATACGACGTTTGTTACGGACGTCATGACCATGACTTTCTTTCCGATAAGATAAGATAACGCAACGCGCACTAATGAAAAGAATAACTTTTCGTAACGTAAAAAAGTCTTCGTACAGCACTTACGCAGTGATACGCGTAATCCAGGCTTACGCGATGCATACGAGCGACGCGCATTCGTTGTTTATATTTAAGGCGAGATCTATCCGAAAATCAGAAAGAAATCTCGTTTGCATCTCGTTGGGATTCGCAACGATTCAAGAACAGGGTAACTACCGCATTCGAAAATAAACCTCCTGGAAATTCTCCGGGACCTGTTTCGCACGTGCGAGAGTGCTTATCGTCGCTCGCGAATTTGCGGACACCCCCGTCAGGTTTGACCCGGAATTTCGCCCGCAATTTTCGACAGCAACAAAACATCGCCCCGCTATACAAATTATGCGAAAGTGTTGGGTACGCGGCCGCGGCGGTGCCGTGGTGGCCGGTACGCGGTTTCGCGAACCGCAAATTTCAGGGTTTGTAGCACGATCGCGGGTCCTCGATAATTCGGGGGTACCATCTCACCGATCCTTGCAACAGGTCCCCCCCCCTTTCACTCGTAATCCCTAGCTGACCGATTCGCCGTACCCAAAATTTTTTTACTGGCCAATGCACCTTCCAACCACACTGCGTCACCGCATTACCTCGCAGTCTCCCTCGAGGCGCTTCGTGTGTTCGTGTATATTTCGTGCACCGAGTATAACGGTGCTTCTTCGGGGACGCGGCAGGTGCGCCGCGAAAGCGGCATTGAAACAATGGGAGGAATTATGTATGAAAAATCTTGCTATAATGCATATCCTCGAATCGAGGAAACCAGTTATCCTGAAATAGACATCTTTCCAAAGGTTGCTCACACACACGCACGCACAAGATAATAGTGTAAATTTCGAAAAATAATTAAAAGAAAATTACAGAACATACGTTCCTGATACTTGGATAAAAATCACAGTTAATTACAATATTTCCCTACAAACGTTATTTGCAGTTTCTGCAAAGTTACTCAAAGAATATCTTGCGTTTCTTAATGCATATGTGTAAGAAAAGAAATCTCATATAAATATTTTAAAGCGCATAAATTCTCTTGAACTACGATTTTTAATCAAATCGATGATTAGGATAAATAATAATTTTTACGTGGTTGTGTATAAATATATAATATGTCTCGTATTTCATTGTCATCTCGGACTGCGATTTATAGTGTACGAGCTATGCATCATTTCACATCTAAAGTTAGCGTAGAGAAATTTCAAGGTGACGAGCACGCCCTTATCGATAAAACATCTATTTTCTCCGCGTTCGATATTTCAACGACTTGTCAATACTTCAAGGTGCTTCTCTTTATCGTCGACACTATCGATACGCGTGGTAAGAAAGAAGAGAGAAAGATAAAAAAAGAAACAATAATTTTATCTTTCTTTCTCTATCTTGTGTTTCTTATTCTCTGTAGAGAAAAAATTATTTCGCTTATTTCGAATATCTCGCGCGTCCCCAGGATTATTATTCGCCAGGATTTAAAACGATAGCCCGATAACTTTCACCTCCGGCAAAGAGCCAAGAGCTCTCTTATTAGCCAAGTTCATCGACACGTTTTCTGCGAGCCGAGGAGCACAAGAGCACTTTTTGAAACTGGAAACCCGGAAAACGTAGCCGCCTGAGAGACCCGGCGGCCGCGGCGGCGATGACCCCGGAATACCTGATGACGTTTGTAGTCGTTGACCCTTTAGACTCTTTAGAGCGTCAAATACTAAACAGATGTCAACTGAACCCACTCCGGGAGGCGCCCGGATGCTCCTTGACGACGCGATAAATTCGCAGATGCCGCGAGGGCCATTAATGATAGTTGAAACCGGGCGAACTGTTAATGAGTGCCGCGAGAATAAATACTGGTATTATTAACTCCGAGTGTCGGAGATCGATTGACCGCATCGCGACTGACAGTCAGTGTTGGACTGGATGAATGATGTAATTTAAGAAGAATGCTTAAACCGTGAGACAATAGGAATTAATAACTGTTAGTTTGCAAGTGGAAATGTTATTTAATATATTACTCAAGATTTATCAGTGTTAAATTTTGCGAAATTGCTTTTGGAATATAAAACATTTTAGTAATACTAATAAAGTGGTATTGTTACGAGGTGATTTTTCATGAAATATCATTTTGTTTATTAACGACAAAAATGCTGTTATTAACTTTATTCCTGATTTTCGAAAAAATTATTAATCCAAAATACATGAATATGAGCTTGTTATTAAATATATCGCTAATGGAGATTATCAAATTTATATTGTACGTAACATATAATTCAAAATAAGACTTATTCAGAAGTGATATTTTTGCAGAATACAGAGAAATTTAGGTCTTATATCCCTTAATATATTAATACAATATTTTATAATATATTAATAAAAAGAAATTATATAATAATTATATATATATATATATAATTAATATATTTCTACATAAACACATAACATAAAACATATTGTTATATTTCTCATAATAATTATCAATATTCTCAAAGTGTAATATAACGTTTCCCCACCAAAATATCATATCTGAAACTCGCAGCGTTCTTCTGCGAAAACCTCTCAATAATTATGGCGTTAATTAAGATAATAATACGTAGGTGAGCTAATATTCTTATCGTCATCGAGATGACTGTTTCATTGGCCAATAAATGATACCCGAGGACAACTGCTTCTTTTATTACATAAGAGATAAGTATTGCTTCGTCGAATTAATTTCGCGCGTGTATGTCCGAGTGCACCGAAATTCGACTCATTGCGTAACGAAACCGTGACGATGATTTTTCGAAGATGCAATTTACTCGGCTTGAAAACGAGCATTATGACTTTGACGTCGCGAAACGAATGCAAAAATCGACCACCGAGACCGAGATTTTCCGAGATTTTACGCCCGACCGACATAATAATCGCGGTATTTGGCCACGTGGCATAAATTGGCAAATATCACCGGCCAAGCAACGCGAAACATGTACACTAATTGTCGCGTGTATGTGTGCGCAAACAGCGTTGATATGTGAGTTGGCAATGTCCTCGAAAACTGAAATAGTTATGACTTGACTTGAAAGAAAGGGAAAGACCCCCTTGACAAGATAAACTTAGGCACACAATTATATCAAGCCTCGATGATAATCACAAATTCTTCGAATATATATCGTTTTGTTTAACGTCAAAATGTGATAGGATATTCAAAGACACGACGCGATCTGTGCGTTACAACGCTTCAACGATTTTTATGACAAAAAAAGCGATCTAATTTTTAAAATGGCACTGACTTAGGATTTACGATTGAACCACTGGCAGAGATGTTGCGATTCAGTAGTAAAACCAACCTCGGATGTGACATAATCGTAATCATAAGTTTTCAGTATTCATAAAGTAGTAACATAAAAATGCAATGCAAACAACAATCTTCGTTTCCCTCCCAAATCAAGCGTAACTACGATTAATGTGTGTTTGATGTACATAAAAATAGATACGTATGATAATACGCAATTGTATGAATAACATGCAATTGCATTATTAATATAAATTCTGTTAATAATAGAAATATTAATAGGAACTAGTAACGTGTCAAGCGTATCGTGCTTATAAAATAGTCGACAAATATTCGAACAAATTTTCACCGTTGAAAATACATACGACCTTCGACGAATCCTTAGAAAATAAAGAGATCTATATAATCTCTGCATTAAAAAGATACGTATGTAAATTCCAAAGAACCGTCACATCGCCCTGCTTTATTCAATTTATCCGTCTCGTGCCGAGACATAACAAAAATTTTCTACATTGATCGCAAATATTTCGCAATTTATAAAAGAGTCACAGGTTTCTCAGAAATATGCATCTGCACTACGATCGACCACTCTTACTCCACTCCAATCTTTTCACGAAACTCGAAATGACTTGACTAATGATTTTGCGCATATTCGTGATTAATGATTCACATTTTGCGTATCGAATAACATTCGCAACTACGAATTGCTCGCAACGAGGATTTTGTTTCAAATAATGCAGCATACACCTATGTTGTTACATCGTTTCGGAAAGCGCCACTCGTAATCCGGCATTACAAAAACATTTCGCAATTGTAATTATCACTCTGACTGAACTGTGCAAACGGAACGTAATTGTAAATATCGCACAAGTGGCTCGATAACCATAAAATATTGAAAGTGTGGCACAATCGCGTGATGTCTAATAATAGAATTTTTCGATTTTTATCCCTCGCGCCATCATGTCGCCGTCGAGGTGACTACCGACAGGCCGCGTTTTTGGAATAGAGGGTATACTTGAAATTCACGCACTACTGTTCCAAAAATACGCCTGTTTCGGTAGATCGTCGAGTTGGCGATCCTCGAGAGCTGGCGAGCGTGTACACGTAAATATACACGTATACGTAACGTACACGCACACCCTCGGAATATTCGCACGAAGGGTCGCAGCTCGCACAGCACACCGCGATGTAAACACAAACGGCGCGGCGCGACGCCAGGTCGCGGTGACCAACAATCGACCCGCATAGAAACTATACGCGGTAACGACACACCTGAAACGAGAGCGCGGGCTCGCGCCTCCGCTTTCTAGGGAACGTAAACCGCGCGCGGACGAAAAAAAAAGAAAACGTTACAAGTTTAGGCACAATAACTCACCTGGAGATCATGACAGCCGTTATCCCTGTGACTGGCGGCACGTATCACCCCCGCACGCCAACCCCACTCACTAATCTTATTCACCTTCAGCTTGGTGAAACCACTCACCGAGAGAAACCTCTTTCCCACGATCTCCTCGCGAAACTTGTACGCCATATTACGTTCGGTAAACCGCGGCGTGCCGAATCCGCGACTTCGGATCGCCACAGCCGGGTTCGCCAGTCACCCTTTCCCTCGCGCGTCCCCCCCGCGCCCCCGCCCCCTCCCGCCCACCCGCGAACGGGCGCCCCCAGTCTCCCTCCCCCACCGTTCCCGCTCCTCTTCCGTCTTCTCTCACTCTCTTTCTCTCTTTCTTTCGCTCGCTCACTCGGCTCACTTCACTCTCCCGTCCCCGGCCCCGGCCCCCTGACGCCGACCTGGTTTTTCCTTCTATCCTCCGAGGAGCGTGCCTCGCCCCCGAAAAGAAAAGAAACACAACAACGGGCGCACGCACCGCACCGAGCACACCGCGCGGGGGAACCCTGTCACAAACGATCACTATTCCTCGACGGCACAAAGCACCACACCGCGGCCGATCTCTTCCCGCCCAAGATCACGAAGGGCCATGAGGCGACGGCCGGTCACTCGTGTTATCCTTCTTCCCTTCCCCGGTCCCCTCGCTGTGCCGCCACTCTCACTCTCTCTCTCTCTCTCTCTCCTTCCTCACGTTCCGCACAGCCACTCCTTGCTCCTGTTTCTCGCAATTCTCGCACGTCTGAACTGTCTGGCTGTGGAGACGCGCGCGCGAAAAACCCTTATTTGCGCGAAAACAGCCGCGAAACTCACTCGCGTTCAACTTCAAACGGTCTTCTTCCCTCTTTCCTTCTGCCTGTCCGGCGTGATCGGCGTTCGCGCCTAACTTCACGGTGCTTTCCCCCTGCTCTCTTCCGGCGCGCGCGCGTCTTCTCCTACGATAGGAATTCGCGCGTTTCTCCACCTGTGCGCTTTTAATTTTCGTCTCGGCGACGCGATATCCCGAGATCCCCGAGTCGATATCGACGCAACGGAGAGAAAGAAGAGAATCGCTCCGCGCGTCTTCTCCCGTCTTCACCGTCACCGCGAGCACACTGTTTTGACGTTCGCGCGCGCGAGACCGAGGATCGACCGCGGGCACCACTTTCGGACTTCCGGGGGGAGGGGGCCGCGCGCACCCGGATTTCGTGTTTAAAACGCTTCTTCGGGGGCACTACGCGGCAACGGACGGTAACGGCAGCGGCGGCAACACCACCAGCGCGGCAACCAAGTACTCCGAACGGTACCAGTGTGAACGTGAGAGTGACACACACATGACCGGTCAGTGATATCGCGTAGCGCGCACTGCGGGCGGACGGCAGGGAGGCACGGCTCCTTCCCGCGGCCCGTACGCCCCTCCCCCCTCGCGCTCGCGCGCGCTCCCTCCCACCCGTCTGGCTAACCTCCTCCCGGCCCTCCCGCCAGTCCCGCCGTGGCGCGATCCGCTCCCACCTCCCACCTCGTCGTGAGCCGAGCGAGCGCGCCGCGCGCTCTCTCTCCGTTCTCCCTCCTTCTCTCACCTCTTTTCCCCTTTCTTCCCTTCTTCTCTTCCCGCTCATCCCGGAGTACCGCGTCGCGTCGCGTCGCACTTCACTTCGCTGCTATCCCTCGCACAAGAGCGTCGTTGGAGAAGGAGCAGGGGGGGGGAGGAGTGCTTAGGCCGTAGTACCGACCGCGAGGCGCGTGGGGTCGCGCGCGCGGGTGGCGCGAGAGGGAAGACACGTTTTCATGAGCGAAGAGAGAAGGGCGCCGCTCCGAGGAGAACCGCTGCCTCTCTACTCCGGACTCCGGTCGTGCGCGCGCGACACGCACACGGCGTACTCGTGTCACGCGTATATCCACGTTCCGCGATGTACACACGCATCGACGTAACACGCCACGTATAAGCCCCGGTTTTCTCGGCCTTTTCCCTCTACTCCTTCCTTTCCTTCGCTGGACAAGAAAGCGCTTCCCGTAAAAACACGTGTTTCTGTTTTTCTCGGGAACGATGATGAATCTCGATATTTGCTTGGTTACACAGAACAAACGAATATTTTTGGATTTGGAAATATCTTTCAAGTTTCAACGTGAAAATCTTGAAATGAGATTATATCGCGAAGAAAACTTGATTGAATGAAGTCATTTTATATAGTTCAACCAAGAAAAAGATTATCAAATTCTTATATAAGAATTATGAAACTATGAACGCGTTAATTTGAGTAACGTTTTGTTCGGCACTTCTTTTTTTCTGTGTATGTCTGAAATAAACTTGTATTATCAACGAAAAAATTTAGATTAATTAGATGTTTTATGCAAGTGATATTTAAATCATAAATTGTTCAAGCACGATACATCATATAAATACTTTAATTCATGAAATAAAAAATCAGATTGTTTAGCATTTACCTACTGTGACATTCTTCTTCGAAGAAAAGTTTGTGGAAATATAGACACACCGAAAATATTTTTTTTCGTATTTCGGTACGCGAGAGCTTTACATATAATTATCTGGATTTCAACTTGAATATTTTATCTCTTTTACCACAAAAGTAATGCTTGTTTGTCCGCTCGTGACGTACCAGAAAACGTTTCGCTGATGGGAATTCCCTGTTCTTTTTCTTTCTCTTCTTAACCTACTTTTTACTTTTCTTTTTCTGCCGTTCCTTGGTTGGCCGGAGAATTTGTGTGTTTACGCGGTTGGCGGTAAGCCGGAAGACGTTTTTACGGTCGCGATTTTTGGAGCAGGTGAAATGTTTGAGAAAACTTCAGTGGAACATGAATTATATCGCGCGTAACGCAAAACACTCCAATTATTCATATCGCGATATATCACATAGATACGAAATGCTGATGTTCAATAACATCTTTTGATTTTAAATTCACTCGTTAACAACATGACGATGACGTAACCGCTATCGATATATAATTCAAAGAGATTGTGCTATAATTTATCGTATCATTTTCGAAATATGCTTGACGTTAAATTTCAACTTCTAAAAACCAAATAGCACATTGCTTTTCGCATGGGAATCGTAGAAAGAAAATACGAAAATAGAACTGTCTATCCGATTCATGTCCATTTCTACCAAAATAGATTAACTTGAATCTCCGTTTGACTTTTTATTTTTTTCCAGTTCTACGAATCAGAAAAGAATAAGAAGTAAGTTAAATCGAGATAAAAGTTAATCTACATTGGCAGAAACGGACATTAATGCCTGGTCTAACCCGCAAGGAGCCGCAAAATCGCCCGGATGAAGGCGCGCGCGTATACGTATACAGGCCTGGCGCGTCACGTGACGAAAACACGCCGTGACGTCACCCGCGCAGCGGCGAGCGAGCCAGCTGCCAGTTCAACATGGCCGACGTGTGAGCGGCGGTGCTGCAGACGGCCGTCCGCATTTAGTCGCTCGTTTCTAGCCGTTCGCGCGCGTCCCGCCGTGCCGCAGGACCCGTTAATATGATATCGTCGATCGTCTCGCGCCTCGTCATGTGAGTATCCGCATCGCCGACGGCCGCGGCGAGTGGCGTCGATCGACGGAGGTCGGTCGTGCGCGCAAACCCGGGCCATCGCATCGCCATCGTCCGCCAAAGCTCCGCCAGTATACGCGACAATTCCGTTCCGGTGCAAGGGGTTTATTTTTACCTCCCCCGTGTGTCGTGTGCGCGCAACTTCGCACGTGTCGCCGAGTGTCCCGGCGACGGCGACATGCCTCCCAATAGTCCTAATCTCGTCGCGTACAGTGATTCCGTCCGTCTACTCCGTTCTCTCGCTCGATCGGCGGCCTGTCTCTATAGATACGCGTATACATATATATAACGTGTATACGTATGTACGCCGTACGCCCCTCTCGTCGCTCGCTCGCTCCCGGCTCCATCGACGTTTCGCTGTCATGACAAAGGAAACGAAATACGAGGGCTGGAAAAGCTGCCAAATTCGGCTGCCAGCTGACGTGGCGAGGCGAGCGGATCCGTCGTTAAACGGCCATCTCTCTCGAATGCTCTCCTTCTCTCTCTCCTACACGGTGGAAGGTTGTGTCATCGTGTCCCTCCAAGTGTCGACCGAAAGCGTTTCCATGTTTGGGTAGGACCGTCGCAGCGGGAGTGGCCCCCCTGAGAGATTTAAATCCACGCTCGGAAGGAAGGACGCCGAGAGGAAGGAAACAAGGACGGCGGGATCCGTCGGCGAGATCCGGAGTACAAGCGAAGGTAAGAGGGATCAATGTCACGAACGCGCTCGAATCGATGCGCAGGGCCGGTAAACAGGGCGCGAGGACGGTGCGCGCGTCTGGCGCGCGGGGGAGACGAGGGTGGTAAAAATCGAGAGAATGCGTTTGGAAACGTTAACGCGCTCGACTTCCCCAATTAACGCGCGCCGTTGAGCAAGGGTGAAAGCGAAACGCCCCGGTCTTGCGACACCGGGAGGCCGCGCCGCGGCGCGAGGACGTAACCTAACCCAACGTTTCCAGCGTCCGCACTACGCAGACGTTACGACACTCGCAGGCGCGATTTTATCGGGCGATCTTACATTCGCTCGCGTAAAATCGGAGCAGCGTGCGCGATGACGTGACGCGTGTCTCTCGTTGAGCAACCTCTTATCCGTTAAAGGAATCGATATACTTTCGTAAATGCCTCAGAAAAGCGGTCTTTTTTATTAGCGAATTTATAAAAATCTAAAATAATAAAAGATAATGTTTATAAAAATCCCTTTAGCGTTATCTTTACTATAGGAACATGGTAAACGGTCATTTTTGTTGAATAGAATGTCTATACTTATACTGCATTAACAGTATACATATAGTTGTTATTGGCAACATCGGCGAATTCTCGAAAGGAAAATTTGATATGAACTGTATTATTTCACCCTTGCGTTAATCGCACGTCGCCTATTTATATTCCAATTTTTTTTTCTCCGAAATATTTTCCGATATAATCGATAAGAAGAGACGCTGCGATTTTTCGCGTAAAAAGAATGTTGAAAATACCGACCAAGATAGCGTCCGATTAAAATCCTTTGGAGGTTGGAGTCTCTCATAGATAGAACCTTACGCGATAGTCCTCGACACATATTTCCTACATCGGAGCAAAGTCTGATCTTGCCATTTAAAGCGTTTTTACGATACACGAGGACGGTCTTGAGAAACGCGAGAGTTTTCGTCGAGAAGACGGGCCGAGGAAACGTCGTAAATCTGACAGACGCGCGCGCGATAAGCGAACGACGCGTCCCCGCGCCGTCAGCTGATCCGAACAGCTACGTCACAATGGCGCAGGTCGTTGCACTCTTCGAGCTCCCTCGCTAAGAGGCACGTTTTGTTTACGTCGTTGTCCGACGGCGCTCACGCACAGACGCACGCTCGTCAGCGCAGCGACAATGTGCGTGAACGTCCGTCCCGATGTCTCTCTCTCTCATTCCCGTCGGCGGCGTGTGACTCACGGCCGCCACGCTGCACTTGACAATAAATTAGAACGAAACGGAGAAACGCCGATTCTACGAGTTCTGGCACAAGGTAAACGTCACGGCGGCGGCAACGAGTTAATGAGAATTCGTTCGCGGTATTTGCCCGAGTCTCTTTCGCGGAAAATCGAAGAGAAGTCGTACCTTTTTGTTTGAAATCGCACTGGTAGGAAAAATGCAAGTGGAAAATAAATAAAAGTAATGCTGCCAATTTCGATTTAATTTTTTTAGATCTAATGATAACACGCTGACACAGGTTATATTTTATTTTTTAATAATGAAATTCGAAAATATGGAGCGTTGCAGTAAAATAAAATATTTTTGTAAAACTAACGTGAATAAATTTTATCATCCGTTGTGACAGTCGTTATAATATCGGATTTCAAGTTTAAAGCACGAAAGTTTATAGTTAAAACTCGAAATGTAGAGAATAATGCAAAAAGAATGTGGCAATCACGAATGAATAATTTAATGAATATAAACATAATATCGCGTTTGAGATAATATAATAAATATAATAATCAAATACAAATATACATAATATAAATCTTCCCTATTTTTGTGCTTGAAACATTCTTATAAAAGAAGGATTCTCGAGTAAAGTACGTAAAGTGCTTCGTAAAAAGTGCACTCGGTTTACTAAATGTAACTCTGCTATTTCGTGGCGCCATATAACCACTATGTATACATTTCCTTTAGTGCATATTCCATTACGTACCATGTATATTTCTGCGCATTTCATGGCGACTTTGTAGAAAATTTAAAAGCGTATCTCTTTCTACGAACACATTCGGGATACCTCAAAAGTACAGATATGTCTTTAAATAACAGTTTTAGGTCACACCAAATCAATTTTAGCTATTTGACTTTTAACGTTAAATATTTGGCTAATCAAACTTCTCTTAGAAAGAAATTCCATTTATTTTCTAAATTTAAAACCACATTAATGAATAGTGAATATAAATTTTTTATTTAGTGATTAAATTCTAAAATCTCAATTTATCAAAAGTTTTTAGTTTTTTTAAGCATTACTATCGAACCTTCACTGAAACAACATTCTTCTCTCTTTCAAGATTCCCTGAATATTTCTTCTTTTTTTCTTTTTCTCCGAACGAGTTGCAAAGTAAACTAGATTTTTTATGAGAATATATGATTAAGGATAACTTGGCGAATATCCCGTAATCTTTCAAAATCCAAATGGTTTTGTGTTCCGAAATTACTTTTTAAATGATTCAAAGGATTAAAGTCTTGCTCTTCTGCGCATCGAACGAGTGGATTTCGATCGGCATGGAAATAACATTTGATATCGAATACGCTTATGTCTAGCAACAATAGCTGGATCTTCGCGCAATCGCTTCTATATTCTTGTGCTCTCCTCTCTCCGCGCATATCTCTATAATGCATTTCCACGAATATTTTCGGAAAGGAAGCCACTGGCAAAAGGAAACGAGCACACCGAGAGAGAAAGAGAGATATGCTTCTTGGTATATTAAGAGGAAACTTGGTCGCTCGTTGGATCGATGCACGCGGTTGGCAACAGAAGGGTGGTACTTCGTCGTTGCTGTACGTTACATGTACGACCCTATATACGGCGTCTCGTCACCATCGCATAAAAACATTTTTATTCTTACTAAAATTGTTCCTCACTTATCAATAATTTTAATATTAGTTTGTTATTTTCTGAATAAAAGTGATATCTCTCTCTCTCTCTCTCTCTCTCTCTCTCATCTTCTGAAGTTTCAAACTATTAGAATAATTATTAGAATATTTAGCATCTGCAATAAATAATAAATGCTAAAATAGTGGCAACTCAAATTTTCTTCAAAAAACTGATAGGGTAAGAAACAAGAATGGAATAAGTCCGTAATATTTAATCCTTTTATATTTAAATTGATTTATACCAAATTATATCTTAATCTTTTTAATTTATATTTGCTAATTATTCGAAAATCGGTTTTTTTAATTATCAACGAAAAGTTTCTTTCGCATTTATCTCGTCTTTTTTAACGGAAAATCTAGTTTCTAGTTAATTACAATTTAATCATAATTCTATAGAATTTAATCCAAATTTTATTTTAAATATCAAGCGCTTAGGATATTTAAAATTAAACACTTGTTTAAAAAGTAATGTGTTGAGCAATTTTAAGCATTTTAAGCATAAAATTTAATCTCTCAAATGTTTAAAAATAATCAAGTGTAGTAAATTAAAAAAACCGGCAAGTATTAATTTTCCACAAAATTCTCTTTTTGTTTTTCTTACCTTAATAATAAAATAATGGCTTTTTAACATATTTTCTCATGATGTTGCGACACTTCTTTTTTTTTCTTATCTTTATAAGATAATGACTTTTTAATATATTTCCGCACAACGTCACGACACCTTGTATAATACGTGTGTGCATTCGCGTATCCCTTTCTCGGACGTACACTTATGGGACTAAAAGACTCCTAACACCGGAGTGAATCAATATTCCGTACACCCTCGCACAGGAGATCGCGTTAACCTTTCTCACCCTCATATAACCCCGTGACGGCGCGGCGCCCTCGACGTCTACTCGACCATCACGTGGAGGGCGGCGGGTACTTGTTTAGCTCTCCCTTCGGTATCGTATACTTCTCGTCGAGTCGACGAGGGCAACCGAGAGGGCAACATAACGTAAGGGGACACATATATTTACGTCGCAGTGTGCGAAATTCTTTAACATCAGACCAAGTTGTGTGAACGTGACCCTCGTTCATATAGCCCGCGATTAACGTTGAAATCGATAAATGTCTCGATATACCATGGCACTTTTCTATCGTGGGTGCTTCGTTTATTTTTTTCTCGAAGTAGTTAAAGTTTTATTTTAGAATTACTATTCGAGAAATGATAAAAATTGTATAACTTGCAATGTACAGAAGGTGTAAATATGTTTTATTAAATGCATTTGATTGTATTATTATTGTGACTTATTTTGTATATAAATATCTAATCATGAAGACATAAAACCATAAAAACATTTAAATGTACGTTTCAGGAATATTTCAGTATTTTTCTTGCTCCGAAAACAAATCATTATTTATCCTTTATTTATCCTATTACTCCAAGATAATCGTTAAATATTTGACCAATTGTTCGATATTTAAGGACAATACATTTGTCAAAAATTTATAATATATAGATATGTAAATATTTTTTTATGATATTCCGATTTTGTTAAATGTTTTTAATACGTGCTGCATTTCCTCAAGTTCATGGAAATAATATAATAATAACAATTATAAAAGTCAACAAATTACTAAATAGCTACACGAATCAGGCGCGGTACGTGGTGCGCAAGTAAAGAAATTAATAGTTACAGAAGTAACGAATTACAATGTATATAATATTCATATACATCTGTTTCAACTTAATAAACTGCGCGCCGATTATTTGTCGGACTTGAAACAATTATAAAAGTTATAAACGCGCGAAAATGAACGCGTGATGTACAAGATAGATAGACGGGACTATTATATCGTTAAACTAAACCGCGTTATCATACATAATTTATGATTTCTGTGCGTAAACTCCGCATTCGCTCGCCGGGCATTGTTAATCTCATAACCCGCATTCCACATTTATTTCTATTTTGCATATCAGGAATAACGACCGCATTTATTACCGCGCACGCTGCATCCGTGCGTTGACTTTTGAGGCCGCGTGGAATACGCGAAAATATATATCCACGTACACTTACGTGCGCCTATATGATTCGTGTACTCTAAAACAATCATATTGTCGTAGGACTATTTAGGTTTCTTTTTTAAGCGAGCAACCACGCGACGTGTTCTCGTGGCGAAGTGAAATTGTCGTAATAAAAAGGACCTGGATGTTTCAAAAGATTTCACAACGGTCTTGAAAGAAAGAGAAAAAAAAGCGAGACAGGAAGAGTCGCGTCGACGCGGTAGTATTCGCGGCCGATTATATTCCGGAATTCTCAGTGCATTATCTTGACGTGCATTACGCTCATTAGAATAATTGAGAATGCCGTTTGCTAATTACGAGATGTGGGAGTCCTCGGGTACTTGCGGCGCATAATTTTTTTCTCTCGCTGTCTCCGACATCGAATCCACAAGCTCGGGGCTTCTACCTTGAAAATAAGAAGGAAACTTCAGCGAAATTTTTCCATTCCGTTAATTATAGCGATCTGTAGTCTCCCAGCGGCGTGGAAACGGGAAAAGTTGGAACTTTCATTACGATGCAGTTCTTCTTTGCTTCCCCATAGGAAAAAGGACAAATCGAAGAAATATACGTCTAATTAAGTCGCCGCGTGTTAATTACGAACATCGTTTGTAGGAAACTCTGTAAATGTAGAATAACTAAAAAATACAAATTTAGAAAGCAGAAGGAAAATTAACAAATATTTTTTTGCAAGTTTCTTTGAAGTGTTTTCGCAACAAATAGAAGTTTCAGCGAAAAAAATTGTACATATTTCAATTAACATTTTTAGTTTAATACATAATATATTCATAAGTTTTCAGATTAAAATAATCAGATTTGTTAATGACGTTTATTCCTATCGACGCTTTACAATTATCAATTTCCACGAATATGGCAATGTTTGGCGATCGGAATACTCGTGCATATTGATTGTTCCGTTACACAAATTACAAGTTTGAATGGCCAATTTGCTAGACATGCAGGGTTACTACAATAAATAAGACTGTGAGCGATGTGATTTTGCGTTAACGCCTCGCGGCGCGCAGTCCGTTATTAGCCGTCGTAGATTAATATTAAAAGCCATTTATCCCGTAGCAAATTTTATCGCTTGCACTAACCGCGAAGAAGCAATTATTTGCGGGAGCTTCATCAACGCTAAAGATCCGCTCGGTGCATCGAGATTGCATTGTGATTTGCATCCCTATCCTCGTTCCGATTCTGTAAAAAGTACATCGAGTTTTGAAGCGGATGTTAGTATAATAATCTTGCGTTTGGCTGCATTAGCTCTCTTGTTAATAGCTTTCTAGCCGAGAAACTTTCGTATCTCGTAGCTCTTTTTTTAATTTTAATTTGTTAAACTGGAATCTATAATGTCAACGATTCGTTATTGTTCTCACACACTTTTTTATCCACATCTTTCTTCACACATCTTAACTTTTAATTGTCCTATTAAATAGATAATTGTTATACATATTATTACACATTTTCTCTTAATATTTTATTATTGTATGTTCATTTCTATTTTTTATTTTCTCGTTGCTTAAGTAGTAGCTGGTAAGTAGCGATCGTGACTAAAATTTATGCGGTATCGCGTCGTGCACCTTATGAAAGACGGCGACATCATGCCGAGCTCATTGCACCCATATCATCATGGTATGATCCGCGGGGCTCGAATCTCCATCGGTTGTCAGTCACGTTATCAAGAAGCGAGTCACGCGAGCGGCTCCCTTCTGAAGTGACGCCATCGTAATGAGGAGGATATTGAACCTTGCACCGCAGATAGTCGTCCGTGACGCAGCAACACTCGCTTACGATTATGAAAACGGAATGATTGAAGGTTGGAAGTTTCCTCAGCAAGATTCGAGACCGGTATATAACCTCGATAAATTAGAGATTCGTTCCTGTCCCCTCGTTTCCTGTTTCCTACGAGCATGCCAGCGACTCGAAACAAAACGAATGAAAAATAATCCTTCCACTGTCGCGAAGGGGGGGGGGGAGCGAATAACCGCGCGCTTACTGTCCTCAAGGTTTTCATCCTCTCCCGATTTCGAGGAAGGAAGGAGAAGTTCTCGAAAGCCCCCTTTCCGAACCGCGTTTTCGGCGGATGCGAGACTCCTCACCCAAGCCTCGCACGCCCCGTTGCTTCCCGTTGTGATTTACGTTCTTCTTCTACCCGCCCTCGTATATAATTACGCCATTTTCTCGCGGGGCGAATCGTATTTCTTTGTCTCTGGAGACGCGCCAGGGAGTAAAAGCGCGCGTCGCAGGGGTGCACCGTTGGAGCATGAGGAAGATGGAGTGGGGACCGTCCAGCAAAAGAGCAGATAGGGGCGCGGGGGAGGAGGGAGGGAGGGAGGAGAAGGTAGAAGCATGCACATAAGCGAGGAGGAGGAGGAGGAGGGTTCGCCAAGAAAGGGTGATGACCCTTTGGGCGTACCCCGAAACCCTACATCCTGATATCGGCGAGATGTTCTCCCTCGTACACACACAAACACGCGCAGACCGTCCCTTCTCCATATATCACGCTTCCTCTCCTTGCTCGACCTCGTATTTAGTCCTCTCCTTCTTTTTGCCGCTTCGTTCAGCCTAGATCTCCGCCTGCTCCTTCGTCTCACCCGTCCTTTTATCTCTTTCGCGGGTGGTATAGGTAGTTCGAGCGCGTGGGTAGACTGGTAGAGGAGAAAAAAAGGAGGATACGTTCTCTCGCGAGGATTTGAACGGCGTGCCCTGAAACGCTGAACATTCCAGACCTTCGAGATGCCCCTTTCGGGATTTCCTTTCCTTCGCGAGAACGCATCGCGAACGTGACGGATGAAAGCACGCCGAGTAGATATACCGATCTATCCTGTAATATTTATCGATCGAAGACTAACACTACCTTTGCACGAATTGTCCGGTTTAAGGACTAATTCATATGCAAGCGCTGATTGAATTCAGTGTACGCAACCTGTATTTGCAGGACTGATTATTGTACGCGAGTATTCATGTGTCGCACGATGAAACATCGAGAGGCTCTGCAGATATTTAATTGAAATATTTGAGGCAGATTACTCCAGACATGTAGCGTGACATTTTAGCTTTGACTACAGATTCTTTGATTTATTCGTTTTTAGTGGGCTTTAGTTAATTTTCAATTTTTTATATTATTACAAACACACGTATCTTTGACTAAATTCAATTAAAATTTCATTAAGGAAGATTTCGAATTAAACAGAGAATAATAGTCATTATCTGTTAACAATTCATATTTTAATAATTAAATTATTAATTGCGATGATAATTGATATTCACGTATGCGTTTCGTCAATTGTAGAGGCAGCTTTGTGCTGTCATCCTTTCTTTGCGTTGCAAACTGTTAAACGTTCACCATGTGCGAACTCCCCTAGCTGGTCCCGTTTGAAGTGTCGGATAAATACGTACCAACGTGGGAGGTCGGCGATTCTGCGGTATCGATGTTTATACGTTCTTTTATTAGCACGAATTTTCCGACGTTTTACACTGCGTCGTCTGTATATATGTGCATGAAACGGTATCTTGTGCCAAAACGCCGTGAGTGGTGTGTTACAGAATTCCGAAAAAATCACCAAGCGACAACAATAAGAGTAACATAATCGCACATTTATAAAAGTCGAAACTCTGTACCCTGAAAATTATTTGCAAGTACAAATAAGAAAAAGAAAATGTCCCAAAATAATAAGCATGGTATCTCTTCCGAGAATTATTATGCAACTGTCTCATCTTTCATTCGCACTCTGTATATTCATAGGTATACGAATTCTCGAAACTCGCCCCTTCCTTCTCGAATAATATTTCTCTTTTAAACATCGCCTCAATATTTCACTACGCCAACATATCACGATATCTTGGTGTTTTCGCTTCGCGAAAGCGGAGATTTTTTCTTCTTCAATCCGGTATATCTCTCGACGCGTTCTTTTCTTCGACACGCATTCTCTCTCTTTCTCTTCTCGACGTCCGGTCGACGCATTGGGAAAGACGATGCGTCGACGTCGACGTCGACGTCGACGTGGCCGGCGGCGCTCTGTGCCGTTTAAATATAAACCCAAGCGCAGAAGTGGCTAGCTTCCAGTTGGAGCCCCGCGACGCTCGTGGGACAGACTCACAAGACAAAAAGCTGGTCCCGGGATAAGTGCAAGGCGTACAGCTCGGTTTGTTAGCGTCAAAAGCGCGCGGCTTTTCCGGACTCAGGTCGGTACCGTTTGGCACCATCCATGAAGATATCTCGCAACGAATCTTACCGGTGAACACAAACCACGAGACTCGAGAGAATATCAAGTCACAGACCCATATCCAACGGCAATGTATTAGTTTTATCTCGAGACGCACGGGCTTCAGGATTTAAAATAGAACAATGCCGTCCTAAATTATTTTAAGGAATTGCTAAATCAAGCGGCGCATGCAAGACTTTGCAGGACGTCAACGATAACACCCGAGTAAACCAGGTTGTGAAGATATCGGTAAAACTTTTACCCCAGTGCTCCGATTTCAGAATTTAAAATAGAACAATGTTCTAGATTATCTGAAGAAACTGCTTTATCGAATTTGGAAACGCAAAAGCAAGGCTTTAGTGACAATGACAATATTCGAATCGACAAGTCTGTGACCGTTTTATCTCGGATTTAAAAATTTATAGTAATAAAAATTTGTTTCGTGAAATTTAAGAAAACGCAAGCATTATCGTTTACAATCGAGATATGGCTGTGAGCATCGTTGAACAGAGGAATCTATGATGAATATATTACCGATGGTAACGGTGATGGAATAAAACGCGACGACTGTCTCTCCATCGGATTCTCACGAATGTTCGATCAGCACTGAGGCTGATCAATCATCGTCATTATCCAAGAATTGCATTCGAGAGAAAGACGATGCCGCTGACGAGGGAACCAACGCTGCCGTAGACGCCAGAATGTCGTACCCTTGATCCCGGGCACACGTCGGCGTCGCCTCGGCGAACGGTTTAGTGCCTGTTCAGACCTGAATGGAAGATTTATTAACTCGCATCGTATCGCGAATAACCGAACGCGTAATTTATACGCAGAAGTGACGAGGTGTTACCAGCACAACGTGTAAAAGAGATTAAAGGGAGCCGACTGAGAAAAACGTTCACCACTTAAATTCAACCCTTTGATCTTTTATCCGCGGCAATTTAGTGATCATCGTATCCCCATTGGCGACATGTCCTCCAGAGTCAGACAACAGATTCGCATAACAATCTTCTTCAACGACGGGACCGTAGTGATTTACATCTGAATCGGCGGTAGTGTCGCAAATAAGACTGAAGAGGGATCAACAGTGACGATCGGTGTATCATGAGAGACTTATGAAAATTCCAAGGAGCAAGGACGTCGAGAAAGAGAAAGGGAAAAAGTAACTTATTCGGCACCAAGGAGGAAGGAAAGGAGGAGGAAAAACGAGCGCCTCTCTTTGAACCGCCACTTAGAATACGTTAGTCGAATCACTTAACCGGTCATTGCACTACGGCTGGGGCTGGCCGCTTCGACGTGACGATAAAGGAACCGATCGGGCGTGCACAAAATCGACCAACCACGAAGCGACTGCTTGGCCGCGAAATAAAAAACGCGGTAGCGATCTAGCGCGACAATCGGGTCGAGAGAAAGTGAGCTCTATCGCGTGCGAGAGCATACCCGAAGGATACACTTTCTGTGGATCTCTGTGTGAGGACAAAGATCGAAATCGAGAGATTTTAGTTCTTTGCGATCGTAGATGTGCAGGGTATTGCGTTTCGTTGCTATATAAGTTGAATTGTAGAAAGTTCGAGCTTGGGGAATCATTTATCACGCTCGTAATAATATGATATTATTTGCTAATAATATATTTCGTTCTCTCTAAGAACTATATATTATGTGCAATTATAGAGATATGTATGCATTTCGATCATTAAATTGTTAGTGTTGGTATTCTCTTAGTATTTACTTGAATGCTACGGAAAGTTATGGTAGATTTTTGTGCGCGACAGATAAATCCCACATGTAGTTCTTTTACGGATGTAGACACGCTATTATAACTTATAACTATCTTTACGTTTTATCTTTGTAGGAATGTTATATTGAATATGTTATATGAAAAATAAGATATATGCGAAACGAGACTGAATTAATGGGAATCGGTTGGAATAAAGCAGCGAAAATATTTCAGACGACTAGGATTAATCACGATGTCCTTAAGATAAATCGTAGATCCAAGAGAATCGATGAGAGAACGACGCTGATAAGAGAGAGAAAAAAGAAAGATAGGTCGAGACCTCTTTCAGAAGCATTCGGATGCTGTTAGATTTAGCGAGCTATTTCGTTGGATCAGATCTGTACTTTCTAATCCAGCGAGTATTACTCTTTACCCGCACTGCCTTTTGCTAATAAGCGATCAGCTGGTGAACGGTTCAAACGGTCGCAATTGAGGCCATCGCTGTGCACATCGTTTCTGCAACGACTTCGAAGTAGCATCTCTACGTCGCTTCTGTCTCGATTCTTCTGCCTAACGAAGTACGTCGCTGCCAAGGCACACTCGGATCATTGTTCCGTTCTCTTTCTCTCGTGATACCGAATAGAAATAACGCACGCGTCGAATCGCCTCGACATTTCTCGGTACTTTTTTTTCCTTCCCGATACGATTTTACCGGACGAACCGACATGACGTGCTTCTTGCCGCCCAAGCGAGCCACACCTGTGCTCGTTCCGGCGACGGTGCATTATTCGCGCAATTTCCACGCGCCGATTTTCAAGCGAGTAACGGTCGTTAACACGGTATCCGTGGTTTTTCTACCCCCGCCTCTGAAAATTACGTCCAAGCCGTGAGAGCGATATAAAGAAGCGGAACAGTTCCTTATTTCAAATCTATTTTATATTACTCGGAGAATTTCACTGTGAAAAGTATTTCATGACGAATAATAATATCTGTGATCCGTCATCTTATTCTCATCTTTGAAAATCATAGCAAAACCATAAAATCATAGATCAAAAGTTCCTAATTTCTGATATAACTATCATATTTATTAAGGACGTTCTCCGGTCCTTATAATAGAGAAAATCGATTTTCTTAGGATTTTCTTGAAACTCTGAATATACGTTAATTTAGGTGTGCTTTATGCGTGGTATAAATTTCAGTACCTCTTCCGGGATAAAAAATAAAGATACTGAGCCTCAAAAGTTTCAACTTTTACTAATGAAAAGGTTTTCCAGGCCAAACGGTAAGAGATACGAGGTTGGCCAAAAGGACCAAAGTTGCTCCTCTCGTCGAGTTCTATAAGGAAAAAATGCCAAAACTATAAAAAAAATTAAATTTTAAATTTTTTTTTTTGAAACTTTGAGGCTCAGTATCTTTATTTTTTATCCCGGAAGAGGTACTGAAATTTATACCACGCATAAAGCACACCTAAATTAACGTATATTCACAGTTTCAAGAAAATTCTAAGAAAATCGATTTTCTCTAGTATAATGGCCGGAGAACGTCCTTAAGCCTCCGTGTGCATACGTAGGTCTACGTCCGAGTCAAAATAATATTTACTCGTAAAACTGATAAGCTTGCCTATTTGGTTCCCTTCTCTAAGAAAAAAGTAAGTGGGAGAAAAAACTTAAGTCTCTTCCGGGTCCAGAGCCGGAAAAATCAATGTATCGCCGAAAGCCAAGCATCAAGACAGATCTCGCACGGACGTTTCTTCCACGTACGCACTAAACGTGACTCTTTTCTGCAAGTAACAATTTTGCTAATTATTTATGGATAAGTATTGATATTATGATAAGTATTGATTTTGGTTAGAACAACGTTTCTTTAAAAGATTTTGACGAATAGTTGGTTCTCTCTATTTAGTTATTGGCCAAAAAATGGAATTTCTGGCGAATTTTTTCCTTATACATATTCTACATATTATATAAATTGTTAATAAATTATTGAAAAACGTTCATATATTCAAATTTATACAGATGTTTAAAAAAGGTTGGGCGGGCTATACGTAGTCATGTTCTTCTCATTAAGACAGACAAAAATGTTCCTAAAATATGTTCTTAAAACGTTTCGTTAGAAGGTTAATGTCAAGTTAAGATTCAAAGAATAAGTTTTCAATATTTACGTTATACATACTAATATTTATTTATTTAAAAGAATTTTAAAAATTAAAAAAGAAACAAATTCAAAGATGTTAAAAATTTTCATCTGGTGAAGCAATGCATTTCTGAATTCTTCGAATCAAGGACTGCCTTATGGCTTTCAAATGTCCAGAGTTAGGCTCGCATGTTCGTCCGACTTAAATCTACTCAATTTTTATCTGTAGGGCCATTGTTGAAAACTATTATTGCCTCGGTTCCTACCAACGAACAATATATATATATATATATATATATATATATATATATATATATATATATATTAACTTTAGCAAAACAGCCAGAAAGTGGACTTGGTTTACAATAAATCCTTATTCACTCATACCTGCATTCCATTCTCGCACACACAACTATCCTAATAACCTATTAAAATAAATAAAAAAATATAACTTAACCTATTTATTTAACTTATTTCACAATATTCTTTGATCATTGCTTCTTATTGCACTATCTCCTAACCTCACAGCCTATCTCACAGCTTATTGATATTCTATATTTATAATCTTCTTTTTCTTTCGCATTCCTTTCCCTAACAACTTTCAACAATACCTCCGCTTTGGTGGTGTCCAATTTATCGTTCCAAAGTTTTTCCAACCTTTCCTTACTATCTTTTCCTAATACAGTAAACCATTCCATTGTCTCAATACAATCCTCTACGTAGTGTTTCATACTATCCTTACCTTCGTTACCAACGAACAATATAACTTTTACAACAAACAGAAGATGGATATGTCATCTATCTAGCTCGCCCATCCTTTTTGAAACATCCTGAAATATTTATACTTGTTTTAAAGAATGCGTCGAACTAGTGAAATAAACGAGGAAAAGAACAGTAGAGTTCCTAAATCAAATACTATATTACAATTTTTAAGGATTTTAACAAATTACGACATTTTAACCTGATACTTGATATCAATATTGAAGAAGCAATACAATTTCTTAGAACGTATCCGAATAATATATCTCGAAGAAAGATTACGGTGAAGCTAATCGACTAGGAAAAATATTAGACTATGTAAGATTGTACAAGATGCATATTTTTTACACAACAGCTTTAAGAATCACGAATTGTAATCGATATGATTAATATTGTATGTATAATCCATTAAATATATTCTTGTCCTTTTTACATACGCAGTTTGGAAAGAAATAAACTTCATCACTGAATATTGCGATATTAATTCTCTGATGGATAACATGAAAAAATCAGAGGCTAATTAAGCGATTGAATTAAAGCTAGTATATTTAAAAATTTGCTCATTTTTTAAAATTTACGAATAAAGTGTTTAAAATGATTATTGATACATACAAATAATTATTGCGCCAACATAATTACATTTATAGCTGCGAATATTTTCTCATGTAACAGGTGATTGTGTCATACGCCAAAACTGTTGCAATCTGTGGTTTAGTTAACACAAATAAATATATATCACGCATTAATATCACATGTGTAAAAAATAGATATCTTGAAAATCATAAGTTATGCATAAAATATAATGTAGAAAATATTTCACAGTGTAATTTTTTTCTAAAGAGGCATTATATCAATTTCTTCTCAAGTGTCTATTTAGTTTAAATTTTAATTTTTTGCTTTTGATATAACGACAAAGATAAATAATAAGAAAATGACGTTCAGAAACAATTCCTAACCAACAAAACGAAGTTTGATTACAAAGAATGGAAAATGTAACTATTCTTTATGGTAGTTATATATTTGTATTTCTGTTAATAAAAAATTAAAAATTGTTTAACATCAGAGTAAAATTGCTGCTACGCCGGTACATAAATATTCTAATCAAAGAAGGACCTTCAGTTAGAAACGAGGAAATTGATATTTATTCCTTTTGTTTTCGTTATCGGGCTTGATCGTGTGACGCTTCAAGGTTGATGAGCTGGCGGCATAATGGAATGGCATTTATCCCGTGACTCGTTGCAATTCCGAGTAGGCAACGCTCAGCCACTTTGGCACAAACCCAGAAATCCTGACTTTGACGTCCATGGACACAATCTCTTTTTTTTTAGAATTGGTGCCATAAATTATAAATAAGCAAGAAAGTGGATACTGTGTTAACTATGTAGCAGAAAGTGTGGATATGATAATTTTATTGATTTTTTAATTGATATATAATATATCTGGCAAATGGTTGAAATATTACATGCAAAATTGATTACGAAAGTTGATTTTGCTTTTTGCACATAATCACATATATCGTTTAATATTCAATAAAAAGATAGTTAAGAGTATCGTATTAGATAATTTTTGATAGATCTTATAAGTTAAATGGGCGTCCTCGTAAATCATTGTTGCATTCATTGTTAGATTAGGTTAATGCTCTACGTCCTCGTCCCGAAATAACCGCACGCCCTCGTTGTTACATTTTGTTCGCTTGTCTATCAATGTTCCAGAATGAACTGTAATTATAGATAGTAAGACACACACACGTACACATATGCATTTATGTAAAGCGGTTAATAAGCGTGACTAATAAAGTGATTAATATAGAGCGAGCCAAAAATTACAGTACACATAACAGCAAAAGCTAATAAATATTTTTACATAAAAATATTTATTAGTTAATATTTGTTAGTCATTAAATAATGTATTCTAGTCGCATCGCTGATCATGGCATGCCTTCTACATCTTGCGGTAACGGAAGTCCCAATTTCAGCGTATTAATCATCTCCTCAGCACATCAAACAGCTTCTGCCGCGAAAGGCGCAATGCACTGAATTTATTTTACGCACAATGGCAACACACAGATGTTGTCTAGTGCTATACAATAGTGAAATAAATTTTATTCGACAGTATAACCATTCTCGCCACACATTAAACCTTACTGCCGCCACATTTACAGTTTATCGGTAACCTTGCCCGTGTTCCTTGCAAGGTACTTCCGCTTAATATATCTGTGTCACGTGTTTTTTCTTGTTAATAAAAAATAATAAATAATGAAAATAAATTCTCATTTGGTTCAGTGGATATAACGTGAAAATAACGTAAAACAATCAACACTTTGTTTGACTTTATTTAATGGTCTTAAATATTACAGCCGTTTAGTCTTAAAACAGACATACATTTCCACATAAAATATATCTTTGTTCCTAATGCTTTAAGGTAGTTCTCCGGTCCTTGTACTAGAGAAAATCGATTTTCTATAGATTTTCTTGAAACACTGTGAATGTACGTTAATTTAGGTGTGCTTTATGCGTGGTATAAACTTCAGTACCTTTTGCGGTATAAAAATCGAGATACTGAGTCTCCAAAGTTTCAATTTTTACTAAATTAATTTTTATAAAATTTAGTAAAAGTTGAAACTTTGAGGCTCAGTTGATTTTTTATACCGCAAGAGGTACTGAAGTTTATATCACACATAAAGCACACCTAAATTAAGGTAGCTGTCTCGCTACGTGCTAGTCATGTGACTGTTTGTAGGTTTTCACGTTCAGAAATATATTTCAGGCAATTTTTGCTAAGGGAAAAATAATTTTATGAATTATGGTGTAAAATTTCATACGTGACAAAGTATGTTACTTTTTCCAAATTATGTGATTTTTCTCATTTGACTCCGTTTTGATCAGCTGATCATGCGAGTCGTCGAGAAAGGTTACAAGTGAGGTTACATCTTCTTTTCGATTGAATTTTGACAATTACTGAGAAAGGGTTTCAAAACGCATGACAGGGGTGTCAATCACTATCCAATTCGGCTAAGAAAGACGAGCCCCATAACCTGCAACTACAGTGATTAGCCAGCGGCGTTGCCAAGTCTTCCCAACCTCACCTCGACCAAAAAATGTCTGCTCGATTACCGCATTTTCACTAAAATAAACTAAAAAATTAGCAGCGAAATCTCCGGTAACCTATATATTTTATGGTTGCATCGGATTCTTCGAAATCTAATGTACAAAAAGCAATGTTTTTTTCTCACTTCATCTAATCGAAAAATACGAAAATATGTGATTGAAACCGTGATAGAGCCTTCTTTTCTGTATGAAGTAATGCAAAATTTGTGATTTTCGAGATCGATTTTCTAGAGTAAATAGTCGGTAAGGAGCCACAGAAAAAATCGACTGCAAAGCTGATCATATAATTTGATATAAAAACCGAAATCGAAAACTTTATCTAATACATGCCCTGACGAGACAGCTACCTTAACGTATATTCACAGTTTCAAGAAAATCTATAGAAAATCGATTTTCTCTAGTACAAGGACCAGAGAACTACCTTAATGATTTTACTGTATATTTATTTTTTAGATAAGCCATATGGATATTAATATATCGAAATTCTTTGATTTCATTTAAAACCAATTTTGCTTTAATGAAAAATTATCGGATATTGCAAATTAAAACACAAATAGTGTCAAAACAAATGTCAAAACAATTGATTTAAAATGAAAATCGAAATAATTCTTTTTTACCAATTTAAAATACTATTTGACGTTTTTCTCTCTAATTGTTTATATATATCACAACGGTCCTGTTTCACTTATTATTGTTAAAATACTCTTTGTTTTAATAACAATTCAAAATTTCAGATTATCGGAAAACATTTACTATTGTAAATCGAAAAGCTGTGTTAAGTGATAACTTTTACATTAAAATTGCATTAATTGTTAAAAACATATCCGAGGAATCGACAAAATCTCTGATGCAGCTAAAGATCTTTGACATTTCATTTAATACGTTATTAGAAAAACCAGAGAAGGAACATAAACAGAAATATAATTTTCCGCGGAACTTCGTTATCACGTTGAAGATGATAGTCGAGGTTAAACGAAGCGTGACGGAATTCAGGATATGCACAAACGAACGACAATGATCTTGACCTCGCGATACATATGAATAGCCGTACTCGCGATCGAGGCCACCTCGTATATGCGTATGCCGCGATAAAGGGGAAAGTTACATGTCGTCGACATTAATATACATGAAAGCGCATGGCGTTAACAATGGTATAGAATCGCGTTCGACGTTTTATGTGACAAGCAAACAATCAACACGAATCACGCTCACAATTCCGACGCAAGTCAGGCTGAGAGCGCAATGATAAACTATTTTATTATTAGCTTATACCATTGTTTATATCATAATAATACTGTATTATACTGTAATATGTTTCAAGATATTTATATGATATTCTATGTAAAGATATATCAATCTGTAACGCTAGATTTTTCGACATTCAGTGTGAAACTTTCCTTGAAAAATTTGTCAGATTTTTTGCACAGAAAAAAAACTGGTTTTATTTTTAGTAATAAATATTATGATCGGATTGATCAAACTTCTATTTTACATTAACTAATTTAGTAACTCATTTCTCTCAAGTAGAATATAATGAAAAAATTTTCGAGAATGAAAAATCATTTTTCGCAACAGCGTTTATGCTGTCTATATACTATTTTTGCATTTACGTGAAAATGATTTAGCGAAACGAAAGTTAGCAGATAATTTGAGTCACACGAACGACACTGCATCAAACTGCACCGGCGTTTGCGAGTCACTGGAATTGCAAACGACGGTAAGTATCAACAGCTGGTTTCGGAACTTTCGAGTATTGCGCGACCTTGAGTAGCAAAGTACAACGAGATATTTTTACCATCGCTTCTCTCGCGTGAACGAACACCTGCGTGGAGCCGTAATGTTGTAAGCAACATGTCAATTTGAATTTAATCTATGAAAGTAACTTTATATTTAAAGAAAAGTATCCGATAACGAGAAAGTAACGAACATATCATACTTAAGAAATTGACAGTAAATTCCATAGCAAATATATAATCATTTTTCAAGTCAATAATAAAAATATGAACGAAAATGGCAATATTTTCCGCAGACACATTAAATTGAAAGCTACTTCTCCGCGTTATCTCCTAAAGAGATTAGAGGAAGGTGTAATAAAAATTTTGACATAAACCTCGCGCAAACTCAGGCGGAAATGTACGACTGAAAAGAAGCAAAGACATATAACGTCGGAGTAGGGACAAAAAAGCGGCGTAAAATTCGCTGGATCCTCCTTTACGAGATATCAGGTCGATAGATAATTCTACGGTAGAACGTCGGCCAGTAGGTGGACATTCAATTTCGTAAATGGCCGCGGCGGAATCGCGACGGTCGTAAATCGTCGGGGTCTTATCGCACGATTGCCAGTCGGCTAGCTCCTTCGTTCCGATACCCCATGGCGAATCGAAAGGACGTCTCATATGTGGGCTCATCTATCGGAACCGGAACCGGAAGCGGCCGGGCGTGAATAACACACCGCGAACGATCGCGTTCACCGCGGACGATGCGCATTAGGGACGCCCCGTTACATAATCCTCGGCACAGAATGGCATTGGTGACAATCATCGAATTACCTGCGACTGCAGGCGATCGTTTGCGATTTCGTGCACGGATCGCAGTCCGAATCGAGACTTCGTCCAGTTTCGCGGTATTCGTCGTATCCGCGTCACAATCTGGTATCGCACGCGGAGGTACGATCGATTGTGATATTAATATATTTGTCGGTACCCTAATTATTAAAAAAAATATCTCGCATGTAAGAATTGGCAATGATAACAATTCGATGTCACATCTTTCAATTATATGAAGTGAATTATATTGCTGTAATTAACAGACGAGATTTTTTCAATAATTGGAGGCATTGACAGATACTTTTAACGCGATACAAAATAGAGAGAATTACTTGAGTTTTTTCGTGGTAGTGAAATCGAGAGTGACATCACGGTGCCATCTTTCCGGCGTATTTGCGACGTAGACAATCGAATTCGCTGACGTTACATCGGTTTTAATTTTTGTCGCGAGCCTCTCTGTCGCACTCGATCTGCGGAGAATTGACGCTAACGTGCTAATTTAATTCGCTCGGCTGATTTGACGAAGTGACTTAGCAACTCGTGTTAACGCAGCCATTGTTTTTATTCCTACAAGGAAACTTGTGCTCTCCGAACGAGAGAAGTCAGGTTTGGAGTATCGTTTTTCGAAGTCACACCGTGTACAATAAAATTTAATTAACCAACAATATACAACATTAATTCATAAAGTTATAAACACACAAGTTATAACTGTTATGCATTATTCGTTGTTTAATTTATTTCTCCAGAGACTTCGGAGACCTCCAGAGTGCTGTCGAAACTTTTGAGAGAACGTCATGTTCGCATATGAGATATTCAGGAGAAATAATATGTATTTCTGTTATGTTTCCCTTCTGACTTACGTATTATTGTGTGTGTCTAAGAGTCGTGTATAGTATCTATAATCTAAGGGTCTCTCAACCCGTCGGCTCGCGTATAGATGCACGGTCTGTATCTTATTGTTGCGCGTACACTTGGCGAGAGACACTACCGTGTCTCTTGCTTAAAAATATCGATATTAACGATATTGTCCCATCTCGTATTTTTGTAGTCATGACTTATTCAGGAGAGACCGATATTGAGCTCGTGTGCTTAAGATTTATGTTATAACTCGGCTGAATTTAAACAAACGATACGTCATTTAGAAAATTAAATCGCGGTTTTTATTTTGATAAAGCTCGACCGACGTGATATCTAGGTTGGCGCATATAATTAACTCGGCTCTCTGGCACGTACGGAGATGACCCACTCGCGGAAAAACGGCCTCTAAATACATCTGTCGCAGATACTTTGACGTCTTTTGACTTAAAACATTTAAGGCATTTTGGAAGTTTCAGATAATTGACCTATTTGTATAAGGCAGAATGTCCCAAATTCTCCACGTCTATACATCTATAGATTCTTTGATCTATAGACTCTTTGACCTTTATTCAGTGTGTCGAACAGAAATAAGCTCTTCATACTATATAACATTTTTAAGCTCCAACAGTATTTTTAAATTAAAAGTGATTAAACATTTAAGACTTGAAATTAAGCTTTTCAACATTTTATAACAATAAGACTCTATTTTACATTTATTTTCAAGTGAGTTCTAATCTCGGTTCTAATAGAGTTCTTCTTTTAAAACTTGCAGAAAAACGATAGAATTTTAGTTAAATGTTATCGAAAAGGTTCGATTGCAAATTGCTTCAGTAAATAATATAATTGATGAAAAGAAATGCGAAAAAATATTCCGAAATAGCTACCGTTCGAAAATAATGTTTCCTAATTGCCTTGATCATTTCTATTTACTCCAACGTACGACGTACATAAACAGCTTTGACCTGATCGAAACATTTCCACAGAACGTGCGGATTAGTTTACGGAAGCGATTCGTGGCGCGAACATGATCACAGGTGAATCACCGTGCGAGAAAGCCGCGCGGTTACCGGTCTTCCAGACATCGCGTCGTGTCGGTTTGGCGGCACTACTCGCGTGATAGCGGCTTAAGGCGCGAAAATAGAGCCTCCGCAGCTCGTTGTCGTCGACGTCGTTGACGGTGCCCGAACGGACGCAGCTACGCGCTTAGTCTGTAACTGGAAGTACACGCGAGAAGAGCGAATCGCGCGGCGCATTCGCCTGGGAGCTCGGTTTCACGCGCAAGAAAATAATCTCGGGAAGAACAACGACACGCACGACGGAGACGGTGACGGAGCAGGAAACGATTCGCCAGAACGTCGTCACGACAAGAAAACTGACGAAGCGTCGTTGTCTCGCACGCAACGGGCACGAAGGAGCAGCGACAAGAGTTTTCGAGGAGACGAGACGCGGATGAATCTGACGGACGAATCGGTTGGATTGTAAGAAGAAAGCGTTAAGTTTATCGTTTAAAGAGTTTAGTTGTTCTCGTAGAGCTTAGTGAAACAAACTGTGCAAGTGTTTTTGATGCATAGAATCGAGGTATTAACTAGTTAGTAATTAGTACGTATTATTTGGATTATTTGACAGATTTTTCTTTACTAGTTTCTATATGTATATATATAAGAAATAACTTCTGCGCTCTTGATTAACAATCAAAGTTAGTAAATATAAAAGATAAATTTACGAAAAAATTATTTGAAACCGCTTGCGTATAAAAATGGATTTAAAAAATTATACCAAAATGAATCGTGGAAATCACCAAAAATTGCCAATATTAAAGATAAATTTAATTCTTTACTTATTGTTAATTTATTACTGTACGTAAAATTGATCTATATTAAAATGCAATCATACCACAACGTTACGATACGAAAAAATAAAGAGCAGTGTTATTGATATTGTGGATTTTAACTGACTTTTTATCTCGAAAGATACGGATGACGGATCAGCGATACCGCGTATTTAATTGGATCCCCATAATAAGCTGCTTGCGCAATTCTTTAAAAGAGACCGGAGCAATCGAGGCCATTGCAGGCATTGATCGACTGATCGCGCTTCGATTGAAAGCGCTGCTCCGGAATCCCAAATTCGATGACCATTCCACGATGCTATTGTCAAAAAGCGTAAATTGTTCGAACAAACAGCTAAAATATTTGAATAAATGCGAAAGCCTTACATTCTGACGTAAAATTGCATGTTTAAAATTAGGACACAACATACTGTTGCGTAACTTTTTGTCAATTTAAATTTTGTTTCAATAATATAGAAATATACGAAACTCGGTTTTTTTTTAGTGACGTGAGTTTAATATATTGAAAGATTACAAATGTTACAAATCGAGAATGCAAATATTTTAGTGAATTGTTGGAAACTGGACATTATGTATATTTTTAATTTAAATTTTTCATCTATATTTTGTCAATTGTTTCTATATGAATATTTAAGTGCCATCATAACGTCATAATGTCCCCTAATTAGCACACGTCAAGCTACATCGATTTTGCTAGGTTAATGTTTAATTTTAGCGAAGTAACCATGTCATTCTGTTCTATAACTATTCCAATCGTCGGACTCTTATTCATTCTTAACAAACCCGATAATCAATTTCGTTAACAAGACCTTAAAGTACCTAAGTACTCACGTTGATCGAATCTTTCAACCATTGAGTCCTCTTAAATTGCATTCATAGCTGTATTATCAATGCACGTTAATATCCTTCAAATAATTTCTGTTTTATGTTGCAGCTCGACTCGTCGTGCTGGTTCGACGATCGTCGTAGGATCTCCAGGAGTATCCAAGATTTCACGACTAGGGAAACATTGTCGTCGCGCGACGCGAGAGAGAAAGAGAGATAGAGAGAAATAAATTGATGATATGATGGATACGAGAAATGACCGCCGATCAACGATAGATATTTTCGAAAAGGACGTGCCACGATCGGACGAATTGCCGATCATGGTGATCCACAGGGCGGGAATCGGCGAGCTTTTGGCGAGACAAGCGATGGCCTGGTGCCGTTCCTGGCTTCAAACATTCCCCATAAAAATTACGTTAAACAACGTCGGATTGTTGACGGTGCTCCTGGCAATTGTGTCGCCGCGATTCCTCATTTACACAATCCTTTATCCGATTTTCAGATTGGTCTTCGGCACCTTGTACCCGGCGTACGCTTCCTACAAGGCAGTGCGCACGAAAAATGTCAAAGAATACGTAAGTGAGAAACATAAATAATGAACTAAATAGCTTTGCAAATGCGATCATAGCCCTTAAACTGGACATCTCGAAAACGTAGTAGTATTAGAATACGTAGTTAAAAATATGTCAACTATGAAACATTTCGACACACTCCTTCTTTTGTATTTTCTGAAATATTCATATAAAAATTCTTTAGTTAATTAATATGTTGTTGAGCAATTTTACACCTGAACGTTATCCGCACAACACAGCTGCGCTGGTTAGAATTCGAGTAAATGTTGGAAATCTTTTAATTCCAGTCTTTTGCTTTTCTCGCAGCCGATAAAGATCGAGCCGTATTTACGTTGCTACATACGCAGCTGTTGTCAATATTTTTTTATCTTTACACAATTTACTTACGCTAGAAAGAAATTCGCAGTAATAGAACCTAATTTAATTTTGTCTTTTGAATCGTTTTGTTTTTTTCTTTTTGTGAATAATAAAATATATAAATTATATGGATTTTTAGATTTTTTCTAGAGCAATATTTATTTTTTTCATCATCTTACTAGTCATTTTTTTAAACTATTTTCTGAACTATAATATAAATGATGAATCACGAATACATTTGTCTGCGGTCTTCCTTTGCACCACTTTTGTAATAATCTATTGCTCTAGAATTTCCTTGGTTTCAGGTCAAATGGATGATGTACTGGATCGTTTTCGCGCTATTCACATGCGCGGAAACATTCACCGACGTCTTCTTTAGTTTTTGGTGAGAAATACGTTGCTATTGTAGAAATTCATCCGCTACGTAATTTGCGTGAATTATGAGCCTTGTATGTGATTTATCTAGATCGGGTAGGATTAAAAAGAATGATAATTGAAACATCCGTGGAAAAAAGACTATCCTATAAAAACATTCACGCATTAGTCAGAATTTTTTACATTTGCATACTTTGTTGGGAATAATCCGGAATTAACATTCTCATTTTTTAATATAATATTAATCCGTTAGTACACGTTAAACTCTACATTATACATGTATCGCGTGTTTCCCTCGAGCGCATTATTAAAATATTATCATCTTGACGTTTTTGACGTTTAAAAGAAAATTAATGGTCGAGTCAAATCAAGATTCTTGAAAGAATCTAAGATACGATGTAGTAAACGGCGTCGCCGTTTTTATTTGGGGGAACGGCCGCGTATACGTAACATAACATATCGGCTGAATCTTGGAATCGCAGCAAGCAAGGGGCCAATAAACCAGCTGCGAACCGCGCGGTCTTGAAAGCCGTACTCTCGTCGCGAGGAATTCCGAAAGTCTAATTTCGGACAAGATAGATATTGGCTTACATGCACTTCTGAGGATTCTACCCCGCACGTCTCTTCTGACCTGTCTCCGTCCTCTCCGTTTCTCCGTCGTTCCTCCCTATTCTCTCTTTCTCTCTCTCTCTCTTTCTCATCCTCGGGGAACATCATGCGCCAGATCTCCCTTCATACTCGGGTTACAACCAAGAAGGAAACGAGTTGCCGCGTATTTCTGGCGTCGAAATGCCCGATACTCTCCCGGCGCACCGCGGCATCGGTGCACCACATTTCTTCACGCCGCTCTCACTTTCACGCCCGTGACGAATTTTTCGCGATGCGAATCGAATCGAGTAGATTGCAGCCGCGTGACGGCACAGCGATTGCCCGCGATCAACTATTTTTATTGTTGTTACATTATGATTACGTTAAAAACATGACAAGTTTTATTTGGAACTCTCCGATCAGATGAAAGCGTCGTTGTCGAACCAACGACTTGGATATCTTTAATTAAAAAACCGTTAATTTGACGATGTAACAGATTTTAGAGGTTCTTTATTATCGGATATTATAATACTTTCACGCATAAATGTCACTTATTTATTTATTTATTTTACTGCGATATCATGACGTACACCGTGCATTAAAAACAGACATAAAGCTTTCAAACTTCAAGAAACGGCGAGCGTTGGCGCGTTCGATATTTTACAGCTTCGAACGTCTGTTACGTAGGTTCCCGTTTTACTATGAGATTAAAATCATCCTGGTGCTGTGGCTGCTGAGTCCGGCCACTAAGGGCTCCAGTATCCTTTACCGGCGCTTCGTACATCCCGCGCTAATCCGCCGTGAAGCCGAGATCGACGAAGCCCTAGCACGCGCGACCGAGCAGGGTTACACGGCGGTGCTGCATCTCGGCACCAAGGGCGTGAACTATGCCACCACGGTCCTCATGCAGACCGCCATCAAGGTAAGGCCCTACATGGACCGAACGTTAAAAGGAAGTGTATTGTTATTATATAATTATTAAGTATTATAAAGTGTCTCGGAATTTCCTTGCCCTTTCATCTGGAGATTCTTCGATAAAGTCGATTTCGAAGAATCCACGAATGAAAGGTGGAACGATAGACTGGGACACCTTGTAGATGTAGAAAAGAAACCGGCAGCTTTCAAGGAAGAGTTCCACTTTGGAAATTTTCAAATTTATATTTCTTATATACCTCCCATTACTAATGATATATTTCAGTGTAAGCGCGATTGATTATTTATTTTTTACGTAAAATTATGTAATTTTGTCTTCCGAAAGAGACTGCCAGTATTCAGGAATGTGCCTTTTCTTGTTTGATCTCGTACTTTAACCAGCCTGAGCTCTCGCTTTCATTGATCACACATAGAACTTCTATCGACCCGCCTTCGATTGCCGCTCACTAATGATTTTACGTGTTCTTGATTTTTTCTGTTTTCGTTCTGTCCCATCCGCGTTCCCGCACGCCATCGCCCTCTCTCACCGTCGCCATCGCCGTCTTACCGTCTAATCAAAAACTGAAACAAAAATACCAAAAAAAAATCGCCATCATCGCCATCCGCAAAATCACGCACGGCCAAACACCGAGCACCTAACCACCGCCCGATCATCGCCCTAACCGCTGCCGTTGCTTAAGAAATCTGTGTACACCGAACCGTCGTCGACCACACGACGAAATTCTGCCACTGACCCGTAACAACAACCACCAACACGAACACGCCGAATTGCTGGCCGATTGAAACGCAAAAAAAAACTGTATAAACAAAATCTCGGCATTATATGATAGAATCTCCCGATCGTACTCCCGCCCACGACGAGTGCACTCCCCGATCGTCAATCAGACCCGGCGATTTCTAGCTTAGCCAACCCCAGAACGAGAACGCAGTTAAACAGCCAGCTGGACGGGCCAGATTATCCGGACGGTACCGCGGCCTGCAACACTCTGCATGTTAAATCTGAAGACCTGATAGGCGACACGGACGCGGTCGACTGGCGATACCAGGAATCGACAACGGACGACGACGAGGAGATGATTCAGGAGCTGCCGACGATGGACGCAGAGTGCGAGATGCTGGAGGAGCAGCAACCGGTGGTGTTTAAAGTGCCTGAGAAGGAAGCCCCACGGAAAACGCGAAAGTCGCGGAAGGAGTGCAGCAGCACCACCAGCACCAAAGTCAGCAGGCGACAGAAGACTCGTGCCTGTAAGTCGACCACGAAAAATTACGACATGGAATTCAGCGACGACGCCGAAGTCAATTAACTAGGGAAAGAGAAAGAGAGAAAGAGGCGGATGACTCGCTATAGACTTGGGAAAACGAGGATCCCTGAAAGCCTGGAAAGCGGACCGATGGATCGACAATATCGGGAAGTGCCGGCGACTTTTATCAAAGGCTGCGGATGATTTGTATTATTACGAATGATAAGTAAAAGACTTTTTTATGCGCAAAAGAAAGCGCTCTGAGGATTGATGACAGAACTTTTTGTATATTATACACTCACTTTGATATTTTTCTTTCATGCAATCTATTAGAAGTTTTCTTTTTTCTTTTTTTTTTTATACAAATGCGTGAGACGAAATTTTCTGTTTGCGAATCCACGATATATATCATTTAGTGGTACGTATACTCTTTTCTCTGTATTGCCTTCGTAAGTATAAAAATTACACCGTGTGTGATTGTTTAATCGTGGACAATACATTTTAGGAAGGTTGTTTGATACACTAATAGGTAAGAGACTTTGTACAATCATGTATCTCTTTTTTTTAGAAAGACACGAAAATTTCGAAAGGCTTTAATCGTTACATTGACTATAGTGGAGAACTTTTAATCATGTACACATTTTCGACCAAGATAAGACGCGTTAGTCGTTTCCACTCGAGTGCCTTACTTCGATTTGTATTTTTCCACGTAAACTTCGTTCGATTTTAGGAATCATAAGAATTATGTCTTAGCTGGAATGTAAGATAGCTTTAAGACTTTAAGTAGCAATCTCAATATTTTTACGTAATATTCCGCACATTGTTTTGACGTTAATATTAATAATGTCAATTGTCCAAGCGCGCGATGACTTTCAGTACGATCTTAAGAACGATGATAAAAAATCGTTGACGTCGTAACATATCAAAAAAAAATCTGAAAGTATTAATTGGAAATTCTGTATAATTAACTGTCAACAATTATATGTCTTTTTCCTATTACGTCGTTTTTATCTCACGCGATTCTTCAGTGAGCAAAGATGTGATTAGGACAATCAATCATCATTTATAACTAATCGCTTAGTATTGATTTCGATTAAATCTAAGACTACACAATCGAATATTTTTATATGTAATCTGATAAAAATTAAAAATATATTTTTCGACAAATTTTTTAAGAGAATGTCAAACATTATAAATGCGATTATAAAAACTCAAATTGGTTAAACTACAAAATACAAATGTTTAAACGAGGAACAATTCCTACAAGTGCTAGAGCGAAAAAAACTCACATACATAGTTCTAGAATTTGAATTTGAATTTTCTTTTCCTGACTTCGTCATAGGTAGAATTGTTATTTACAAAAAGACAACGAATCTCTAACTTAGATTAACTCTATCCAGGTACATACTCGTTGATGCAACTGAAACTTAAAACGCATTATTATTTACATCGCTCTATATATGTCGCATGTTCGATAAATCATACGTTCTAAAAGATGCGAACTCAGAAAAAGGAGTTGTTGATACGAGAATCGAGTGAACAATAATGCATAAAACGAGATGGACGATTTTGCGCTTGCACAATCGTCATCATCATCGTCATCATCATCATTGTTGTCATAGCTAGTGTTATTCGCGTGTTTATGTATTCGTCATCTCGTTTGCGCGTTTCACCTGTAAAGTTACCGACAAAATCTGTGTTAAATCGCGCGCACACGGAAAAATCATACTAACAATAAAATTTAGTCTATTGTCGGCTAACGAATGCTGGCCATGTCCTGCCGCTCCAGGTAGACCGGCGCTGATAAAGTGCCCGTCGCTATTCGTTCGACGTCACTCGTTTATGGAGAGTCATAGACGGAAAAGGACGCGTGTGTTACTTGTTGCGAATGATAGAGAGAGAGAGAGAGTGTTTTTGTACGTCATGCTACAGTTGAGGTACATGTAATCGGTTATTCTTCTGAAGAATTGCGTATTACGACCAGACGTTTAACTGTAACGTGTGTACGTTATGTATAGTTTCAAGAGTAAACTATCGGGGATTGATACACGGGAAAAGCGTGCAGATCAGTTTTAGTCTTTGCGGCAACAAAGACGATCCCTGGTCGCGCAAACCCAGTGCCTTCTAACGTGTAACCACCGTGATATTTCCGTGTGCGAGCGCTCAGCTGTCGAGCTGTCCTAGCGACTAAGATTTTTGTACCCGATCCCAAAGACTCTAATTATTATGATGAGCTGATTCCTTTTTTTTTTTCAAATAAAAGCATTATTTGAATAAGCTTTCGGTCCTCTGTTCTTGTTCGTTCATCTCGACCGCGTCCTGTCTTACATCGGCTCCCGCTGCATCCTGAACGGCGATCTCATTGCAGGCATTAATTATCGCATCATTCTTTCCAAAAGTATAAATTCACTTCCGTTTAATAGAACTAATTGCTAGACGACGCGCTATATTAGACGCGACAGTTATTCACGCATACTGCACGCATTTTCCTGGTCGGTCGTCGCGTGCTTCTGGACGGCGCATGTTTAACAGAAAGACACGTATTTCCGGGGAAAAGCAAGAAATCGCCTTTGGATTGATCTAAATCCGGCGTAAGGGGAGTTTGCCTTCCGTGACCGGGTGACGGCAGATAACACATTAACATCTTTTTGGTTGGTAAGATTTTTATTTTGTTTTCTTTCACTTAATCGACTCTCTGATTTTTTCTCTCTCGATGACTTAATTTTTTTTTCTTTTTTTTTCTCGCAGTAAGCAACATGCTGGCCGCGTCGTTTGCGATGCATATGTTTCACATGCGACTTCCTTTTTCAGGGCGGCGGCGGGCTGGTGCAACAATTGAGGAAAAGTTACAGCCTCAGTGATCTAACCGGCGAGAAGGAGGACGAAAATAGAAACACACCCGATGCGCGTGACGAGACGGACATGGAAGGTAGCTGATCCCTAGCGTCGTTCTAATTAAATGGAGATTTTATAAGAATAAAACCAATTCTGCTCAAATTTAATGAATATGAGCAAATAAGCCCCATTCCTTTTTTTTACATTTTTATAACTGTGTCCATCTTGGACATGATTGAGTAAATATTGTCGATTTTTGTACACACATATACATTTTATTATATGCAATTTTATACATATTGTATGTCCTATAAATTTTGAAAAATTTTAAATGGTCCCCAAATATAAAACGAGACGCCCTAACAAACTACTTAGTAGCTTAATTTTAAGTACAGATATTTGTGGTCCTTATAGTGGAACCTCGCCGAAGAGAACACGTCGGCAGAAGAGGCTATAGTCCTCGCAGGACTCAGTCCAGCAGCAACGCGTCTCGAGTAGAGATGTATTTTTCCGAAGTGGATGTCGATGTTCGACAGCCAAGGCCTAGGGAGCCTATAGCTAGTTTAACGTACGTAGTTCGCACAGCTTCCAAGAACGATCGCGTCGTTGACGTTAATAACGAATCTTTCCACGTTCATAGAAATATAAGGTCCTCGGACGACATATCTAGCGGTTACAGTAGCGGCGAGGCGTTGCAGTCCCAGCGCACGACTTCTCAGGGTGACTCTTTAGTAAGAACGTCGAGCGTCGGTGCGAGAACACGCGTGAAGCCTCGTTCCACCGCAAAGAAGACGCCCGAAGTAAGCCCGATAAAGCGTAGCGTACCGTAGGGACTAATTATTCGTACACCGATCATTAACAAAAACAAATGGAAAAGAAATCACACATCGCACTTTGACGCACATTCGTCAACTTAGCTAATGACACGTACTTTTTTGTGGTCTTTGAAGGACAGGGGCGAGGATTTCGACTGCACACCTCCCGAAAATATCTCCCTACCGTCGTCCCTAAACGTCCTCACTCCCGAACAAGCTGTCGAACTTTTACTGTTGTTATCCCAAAGTAATAATAAATCGATAAACTACCCGACATCTATTATCACTTATATCGATAGCGATAAATCCGCAAACGAAAACCGATCTGCTATGAAAACAGACGATAATGAATCGTCATCGACGGAATCGAGCGGTGAGTTCGTTGACACAGATTCGGCTCAAATAGACGTGCAAACAGTGCAAACTATAGAGATTAAAAATATCTCAACGGAAAACTTGTCGATACCTGCGGTAACAAAAAGCGCAGATAAAATAAATATCGATAGTTCGATAAAAAGATTTGATATTCCGCAAAGCGAGTCCAACGCGCAAATGGAATATATTGACGATGAACCAAAAAAGGATCAAGTAGTTTTAGCTGTTTCCCAAAAGTCTGAAATAGGAGGAGCTGATCTCGAGCGAATAACTGGCGAGATTTGTCAGCAAAAATTCGACGAGCTGAAGCAATTATTGGATGATGCGCATAAAGCTGTGACAGGCATCGTGTCTTCCCAAGAAAAGTTAAATACGATTAACAGAGATAAGGAACATGTAAATGTGCGGGAAATTAAGACTGGCGACTCGTCGAGCATTTGTGATCGCGATATTGTGGCCCAACCTCCCGTTACACCGAGTACATCGAGTTACGATCTCGACGGTGATAATCGCGCGGGAAAATATCATAAAAAGCCTGCTCCGAAAGCTCCAATAAGTAACGAAACAGTAATAAGTAATGAAGACATTGACGAAAACGAGTCTCAAAACGCTTTGAAGGCCACCTTGGTCATTAAAACTGGAACATTGAGAACTGTTTCGAGTGCGGATGCTACGAAAGACATATTTTTGGCGCACACCTCGGACACGAAAAAAAGAAAGAAGAAATCTAGCAAATTACGCGCTAAGGAGAGCATATCTAAATTATTAACGATCCCAAAGAACATATTTCATAGTGCTTTCCATAGGGAGCAAAACGAAACTTCTTCTAAGGAGGAAGATTCCAGCTCCACGCACTCTGAGACCAGTGGATCCGCGTCGAGATCAGATAGTATTGGATCCCAGGTGTTCGTGGACGCATCCGCGAAATTATCTACTTCAAAACAGGAAATGGACGTGGAAGAGATCCCATTGAGACCGGAGCACGATAACAATATTAAGAATTCCGACAAAGATATGAACTTTTTTGCTAAGAAATTAGATACTGAGATTGTACCTTTGAACGAGATCGAAATAGATCTGAAAATTGAGGATAATAAGAAAGAAGAAGGTGCAATAAGTGCAGAAAAATCTGAAAATCATGAAAAGAATATTGAACATGAGCCCAACTTGCAGATTCGTGAAATGTCGCAGTCGCTGCCTTACAGCGATAAAAAAGAGATTATCACTGACATCAATTAAAAGCATTTCATTAATATCTCACAGAGGGAAATCATGTTATTATATACATATCTGTATTAAGTAATTAATATGATAAAAAGCTTGTTCCTTCCTCTATTCTCTCTATTCCATTTCCCACACTTCATATTTTATCCTAATTGGAAATCCGGACAGAAGAGATGGACTGTTCCATTAAGATCGTATGGACTAGTTTCTGATTTCTGAGTCTTAATCAACTACAATTAACTGCAATTTCTGTTCTTAATCATAACACATAACATTTGCCTTAACTTACGCATTTTAACCTTGCACGATATTAATTTTTGACGTGGTATTATAATGCAATTAATCCATAATTTTTTTTGAATTATATGAGTGAATAGTTTGAATTATATGAGTGAGTAGTTTAAAATCAAATTTCTAGTACTTAAACTTATGATTGATTTATAATATAAATAATGCATACCGAATTGAGTTTCAGTTTAAATTTTTCAAAAAAGTGCTCATGTCCTTCTTTTTTTGTTTAAATGGCGAAAGAAATTGACAATATGCCATCTGAGTTCCATGGCAAAAATGATAAGCTATAATAACATTGTATCTTCATTGTATTTCAGATAACGAGTTTCGCTACCTTACCTCGCAGTAAGAAGACAAGTAAGAAAAAAGTGGCATGAAACCTCCCTGCTGCTGACCGCATCAAGGAATAAGACCAAGTCCCTTGGCCAATGGAAGCAAAAAAAATCTTCATCAGCGTGCGGATCTATTGTAATTTTTGCACCAGCCAGATATAACGGGCACATTATCGGTCAGCAGCAAACACAATAGTTAAAAAAACACACGATGTATACAATGTTGAATGTTTCTAGCACCGGTATATTTCTTAATTCAGCTTTTTGACTATTGATTTAACTTGTCGATCGTTTCCATTAGTCGGAAGAAAGAGTTTTCTCTCATTTATTCGCAAGGAGCTTACCGGATATATGCGAGGGATAAAAAGAGATGCTAACAGCTTTGTCATCCTCTCGAGAAAAAAGAAACATACAGCTTAGATACTGTTTATATATATCGATCACACACGTCGGGTCACGTGCACTGTTACTCACAGTCATCCGACACGTTGTTACACGATTCGATAATTTCCCATATGTATCTTAAGCTCCCGCGAGAGAGTCCAGTTTAGCTTTTATATGCTAACGTTTGGTAGTGCTATCGTAGGTAGGGAAGACTTGATACGATATTGCATGCAGTATATCTGCTTACGAATAGGCTTTGATTATAACGTAATGAAACTTTCCATAATCGAGGAGTAGAAAAAGAAGTCCGCTAGAGCCAAATCAGGGATTTCGGCGCTTGATTCCCGACATTAGGCCGTAATCGCCGTAACAATTAAGGGAATCCTCTACGAACCCAGCGACCGCAAAACCGCTGCGGGATGACTTTGATATTGCGAACGCTATTGTAATCGAACAAATTGAATCTAGTCAATCAGGAAGATGAGTACGAACTCAGACCATACTGAAATAGTGCCACGCGATCCGTATATAATCCTCTTTTCACTATCAAATAGTAATTGTTTGATGGACTGTGTCTAACTACGATTGTGTATGCGTGTCGAGTATTGTGTGGACCTAATCGAATAGCTGTTTTCCCTCGCACAGAATCTGAAGTTCGAGAAATCGCGCGAATTTCTTAAAAAAAAAAGAAACTAGACAGATACGATTCTGCGTAAGGACCAACGATTTGTCTGTTAATCCATGGCAAATTGTTAAAAGTATTGTTGTCGTGCGAGATCACTTTCAGTTTTTGCATACCTGCAATGAAGATGCTAGCAATGTATACTTTGATAACGAGTTGTTTTATGACGACTTATTCTTAACTTCATATCAGTTTTATCGCGTCCCTAATAATTTAGAATATACCCTGCTTGTGTAACTCACGATGAGTTTTAAGTATCTGTCGTGCTTAACTAATTTGTAATTACATTTACTTGGTACGGTATCTTTTAGAGCGAACGATTTTACATCGTACGCTCACGAAAGACTTACGCACAAGTCCTACGACTATTTTAAATTTATCGTATGTGGTAATGTTAATGGATTAGTATATAATTTATCGTGTTGTACTTTAACATTTATTGCACAACTTGGGCAAAATTAACGTATTGCGTACAATTAACATAAATTTAGAAACGAGAAAGACGCGGAACATGGTGTTGATGTATCAGTTGTGTATACTCGACGAATGAAATATTCGATATGTTACTAACAGTTGTTGATTTTACGTGTAGGTTCTACGCATAGTTCACGATCGAGGAAGAAAAATGTAGCAAATGCTTTTGATACACCTCGTGATGTATAAATAAATCATGTATAATGGACTCTACAATAAAATATAAAATAACATATATAAATGCGGATCTCTATGCAAAATAGATATTTTTATCCGATCCAAATGTGCAATATGAAATATGCATTTGCTGCATTTTATCTGCATCTTTATAATACGACTCGTTGAAAGACATTAATACGTATTTGTCTCGAACTTTATATATAAATATATATGCGAGAATATGTGATAAGAGAGTGAGTGAAAGAGAAAATGCTCAACTATGAATCTCTACCGATATTAAACGGTCGGTTTCCTATAGTTCTTATATATAAAGATATTTCTCGTTCTTTATAAGTATTTAACGCCTCCGGCGCATAAATTGTGCCCCGAGCTATTATGGTGCTGCGATCTTTGTAATTTTTTTTATAGTCCTGTACTTCGATACAGTATACATAAGAGAAAGCAGAATCTTGAAAATACGTTTGAAACCAAGTTACTCTGTGTCCGAGTTATTCGGCAAATTACCGAGTGGTGCAGAGCAAGATAATTAACAGTACTTCAGTTCAGGCATAGTGTAGCGAATAAATGACATTAAAGTACGATATCTGATGAATACTCGCACTTGTCCTGATCAGCGAATATTATATATCCGTGTCATTTAAGTTAAGCCTGAGTTTTCATCTGATGAAACTCTTTTAATTTAAATCTCTTTTTGTTCGTAAAATATATAGATCTTGCAATAAATGTAAGGTGTGTGTTAAATGAAGAGACAAAACGTAATAACAGTATACGTTCGTATGTATATTTTAATGCTATACTTAATTTTATTTTTTACAATTATAAAATAATCGCAAATACACGAATGTCGCGCGAAATCTAGCTTTGCTAAAAATATGGAACGGAAAATGAAATTTCTCACGTTGTGACATCGTGTCCGGTTTGACACGGACTATGTCAGCCGGAAGACGTAATGTTGCGCATTTGTCTGACCGCTGCTACGACACGGGCGTTACATCCAGAGCTACCGTTCTGATAATCTTCCGGCGGTAATCTCAGCAGTAAGGACATGTGCTGGAGATTTTCCGATAAGCACAGACCAAGCTCCTCAAGTACATTGCCCAGATAATCTACATAATGTAACTTTTATTTATTATCCCTTCATAATTTCTTCAGAAATTGTCAAATTATAGATCTAATGAGAGACTTACCAATATCAGTTGCGAGTTGTTTGCAAGCGACGGAGTTCAATTGGCAAATGCCCAAAGTTTGATCCTGGAACATTTGACACGTTCCTCGGGCAACAATGTCCAAAAGTATACTAGTAAATCCAGATTCGCTTGAGCCTTGAACATATTGCGGATCGGCTGCCTTCAACGCTTGCGTTAGACTCGGATTGTCTCTCAACAAAAATGGTTCCAAGTGCTGCGGCAATGTCATTAAATATTGTCCGACCTGCGTAATATACTCTTGAGGAGCGAAACTATAATCGGGTAGGTCTGAACTTAGATTGGATATTTTGTTAGTCTCCAATGACCAAGCTGGCGCCTTTTGCACCAGCATTAATTGAGAGAATATTGGCGCAAAAATCACTTCATATGTGGTATGATGTAAATCAGTGCAGAGTTTTTGAATAGATTTTATAATCGAGTCGAGAATTGTCTTGTCCTCTGCAAAGGGAAAGGAAATTAGATAATTTGCTTCCTACAACATTATAATTACTATTGCCACGCGCGCGCGCGCGCACACACACACCTCTTTGGAAAGATGCAACAAGATTTTCTAGATCGGTGCATCCTGATGGAGTTAACAGTAACTTTTTATACTGACAGAAAACGCTACCGTTTGTGTTTTGTAATTTGTTATTGGCTTCTGTTATGTCGATCACGAGCGACTTTTCGAATTGTTGCACTTGATGCAAGAGATCACCTGTACAGCAATCCGGATTAAATCAATAGTCTCGTGTTTATGTCATATAAGAAATTAATTAATTGCTGAAAAAATCACCTATATTTTGCATCAACGTAAGACACATTTGGAATAAATTCCAATCTTCGTGTTTCACTTTCTTTCTCTCAAGTTGTCTTAAACCTTGCTGATATTTATCGAGATACTTGTTGAAATAAATCTACAAGATACCAATAGATCGTCGACTTAATAAAAAATACATTTTATGACCATCGCGCTGATACAAGCGAAAAATCTTTAATATAAACGTACGTTTAACGATTTCAGTAAACCAGGATATCCACAACCTTCTGTAAAAAATTTACATCGCTTATTGGCTTCACTAGCATAGCCCATAATCCGCGAAATGCTAAGAGAAAGGGAATTAATAGTGTCGCTTAAATCATCATGCGAGCGATCCAAAAACTGTAGCTGTTGTTCTAACTGCGCAGTTTCGAACATGCTATATTTCGCGATGTAAGGAACATAAGGCGCATATACAGCTTGCGCCAGCGATAATAGTTTTTCGTTTTGCAATTTTCCGCGAAGCGACGTTTCGATAGCACCGTTGAGATTCGTGGCAAAATGCCTCGTCATCTGTTTCAATTCGAGTAGAATAGACAGTTGCACTGCGTTGGAATGTTGTTTCAGAACCGCCTCTACACATTCCGGAATACCGGGATCGAGGCTCCTCAAAAGGTCAGCGTAAACCTCGATATGAATATCTATCGAAGTATTAGGAAATACTTGATGGCACCATTTCACCTTTAACACAAACGGTTATAGAAAACATTCGCGAAGCAGCAATAACAATTATTTTGATCTGGCAGATTGCGTATACCTGTTCGTGCCAAGAGGATAACAGTTTGTCATAATATATACGTAGCCAATAGGTAACATTTTCATCTTGTGCTAGCTCAATAGTGCGTCTCCATTCTTGGCCCAAAGAGACCTTCAAGCAGTTGTGATAATATTTGAGAAGCTGAGGCAGACGTTCCATCTTGCTAAAGATGTCCACGTAAGTTTTGGATTGCTCTAAATAACATAACACGATAACTGGTATCACGTCTCGCAAGGCGAATGAATTTTATTTCGACTTGTCAGTAAGTTTTACCTAAATTGGCAGCGGTAAAAGCTTGGACCAATCGTGGACTGGCTATCGCCTCGAGGCGATTTTTCAGGCCTTCTAACTGCAGCTTTTTATCCTCGTAATCGACAACATTCGCGAGCATAGCTAGAGATTTCTGCATGCTGAACAATTTATTTGATATAGCTTCTATATCGCCAGACTCGAATACCTGTTTTATTAAGGGAGATTATATAATTAAATTATCGCGTATTACATCGAAATACGTGAAGAAACCCATTGGAGCTTTCATATATACCTCTTCCACGTCGTTCGCTAATACCGTCCAATTGTCGGCCTCGTGTAATCCCTGCTTAGCAGTTTGTAATTCCGTTTTTATCCTATCAATCTTTTCCAGCGTTGCCATAGAAGAGGCTGTATCTTTCTCGATCTGTGTTTCAATATTTGTTCTTTTCGAGTTACAACGCATCAAGATAAATATTTAAAGAAATTATTAGATGTACCAACCTTCGCAATCTCCTGCTTGACAGTGACCATTTTTTCTTTCAGTGCTAACGTTTCTTGCTGCAGGAGTTGAGTGTCTCTTAAAATTCTTGGTAAGCTGGAGAGAACCGATTGACTGGTCTCCTCTAAGGCACCGTTAACTTGTTGCACATACAATTGCAACTTCATCACTAATGATGACACAAAAGCCTGCAAAGCATACTCAGCTGCGACTCAAATGTTTTCCAAGACGGTTGTTCGTATTCTCATGAAATTATCAAATAATTCACATATAATAAATAACAGACAGAATGTGAGATTAAAGTGCAATTTAAAATATATCTTATTATATTACTCGAATATAATAAATTGCTCTATTTCTTTATTGTTACTCTATGAATGTGGAAATCACTTTATTTAATTCACAATGAAATTGAAATTCATATTGCGAAAGATAACGTTATCGTTCAATAACAAATATTTGCGTAATAATTTATTCTAAATACGAAAATATACGCGGGTGTCGGAATAGACAGGAAAGTTTATTGTCCGTCGGTAACGTTCCGACACAATTTTCGGCGTGATAGATCCGCGAGCCTATAAAAATATCATCCCCCGGAGGGGCCGAAAATCCTCGCGGTGGTGCGAAACAGTGGACATCATCTTTGAAAAGAGCCGATCGGGGTCACCGACCGCCGCCGCGGGCGGGTGGAAGCCGTCAGTACGGCGGCCGACGGGCGTCGCGACGACGAGCGTGTCTTCGGATCCGACGGGCGACGGGACGTGAAGCGGACGGGAGCGGAGATGGTGGCCCGCGCGACTTACGTCCTTGTTCTCCTGCGCTTCGGCGGACTTGAACGTCCGGTTGATCCACTCCTTCACGTCGAAGCTGTCCTCGGAGAACGCGGCGACGTCCTGAAACGGCCATTTTGAGGTTAGGAACGATGCTCGTAGGAGCCTCTCTGCCGTCGGTCTCTTCCTCCGCGAGATCTCGCCGTTTCGCTCTCGCGGCGCGAATTCGCGATCTTATAATCCGCACGGGCGGGTAAAAATCTAGCGATCACGACCGTGAGTTCGTATATATATACGTCCCTGCGAGCGAGTCGAGCAAGAGGCGTTGAAACGAAAAAAAGAAAAAAAAACGAGAAAAACACCGAACCGACTCAACCTACGCCGCGCTCGCTTACCATGGCGAAGAGAGATAGAGAGAGTCGCGTTCGGCGTTCCGTCGGCAGTCGTGCGCGTTTCGAGGAGGCGATCCCCGGCGACGTGGTGCCGCGCCAAGGTCGGTCTCTATTCCGCCACGTTCCCCGTACGATCGCTCGCGTCGTTATCGTCCGTCGCCACCGCCGCCCGCCAGCCGCCGTCGTCGCCGTGGTACCGCGCCGAGTGGCGCGCGTCCCGTCACGCGTCAAGCGCGGCGGCCTCGTTCGTCACCGCCGCGCGATCCGCATCCGCCTCGTCTCCTCCGCGTTCTCGCCGTTGCATCCGGGATCTCCGCGACTTCGACGACGAGTATTCGCGACGGCGGCCGGGCGTGCGTGCGTGCGTGCGTGCGTGTAAGCAAAGAGAGAAGGGGAAGAAGGAGGCAATAAATTGACGGATCGATCGCGCGGTACATGGTACATCGCGCCCGACGGACGGCGAGGTTGAAGACAACGAGGAAGGAGGAGGAGGAGAGCGAGGAGGAGGTTGATCGCCTCGGCGCGGGACGGTTTCTAGGCTAGCACGTCCGGCAATCCGACGGAGAGGAGCGACGGCGGGCGGGCGTCCGTTTTATCGTGCGCGGGGTGTCACGGAAAAGTGCGTCAGGCAGTCTCGACAGTAAGCGAGAAAGAAAGGGAGAATGTGCGTGTATGTGTGAGAGCGAGAGAGAGAGAGAGAGAGAAAGTGAGCGGGAGAGGGATGAGGGTGAGAGGTGGTGAGAGGGAAAGGGAGCGAGTGACGAGGCGATGAAGCGTGCGACGTCCCCCTTAGCAGCGATCATGATAAAGACGACTTGTGTGTCTCGGATTCCAGAATACGCTCGTGCACATCGAGGAGGAGGCGGCCACTTGGTTGGACGTGATCACCGCCGCCGCCGCCGCCGCCGCTGCCGTCGTCGCCGCCGTCGCCCTCCTTCTTCCTCCCCCTTGGCGCGATCTGGAGTCCCGCGTTCCCGACTGGAGCGAGGCGCGTTCCTCGTTTGTTCTGCGGCTGGCGAGGCTGGCTTCCTACTCCGCAGGTGGTGCGTAACGAGGCGGCGAAAAAAAGATCGGGGGGAGAGACAGACGGCGAGATAAAGAGAGAGTGAGGGGGGGGAGGGAAATGGAAAACGGCGCGTTATCGGCCGTTTCCGAGCCCTTTGTCGATCGCCACGCCTTCGAGGCTGCGTTTGCGCCACGTTATTTGCGCAACAGTTGGAAGCTGGAATTTCGTCTCCCCGAAAATCACCCCCGCACGCGGCCCAAGTAAGGAAGGGAGAGAAGGACGCGGACGCGCCGCGCTGCCTTCCCGTTTCCCGCCGTCGCGTCGTCGGACGAGGGCCCAGGAGCAGGAGCGACGACTCCACTCGCTGGCTGGCTGGCACCACCGCCGCCACCCGCCTTCGCCACCACTACCACCACCGGACCCCCCTCGCCCTTCCGTCGCCTTTTGCAAGAGGGCCGACCGTCGTCGACAGTCCGTGAATCGTGCGCACACACATGGCCGATTGCCGTACGTTACATGCACTTATACGGGGTGTACCCGAAGACGCGCGCCTTCCTTCCTTAGTGGCTAAGAAGCGAGACGGTGGTTGCGGTCGGTTTCGAGGCATTCCGTCATTACTAGGCTAACGTGCCCGGAAAATTAACAATCTAGCGTCCGCTGGTTGTAAAGTCAGATTTGAGGCTCGACGATCGTAGAGTCGTTAACTTCGTCGTTAGATTAAGATCGAGGTAGTTAAGAGAGTAGGGGAAAAAAAGTTATGATAAAATCAGAATTTAATCGAGATCGCGAATGATAAAGGACAGCCTCGAGCAGGAAGAAAGTCCGCGATTTCCGGAACATCCCGTATAACCGCGTCACATCCTTGTATCGTTTCATACGCTAAATTTAACGACTGACCCGATCAATTAACGGGGCTCGGACGCGAAGGCGTAGTTGCGTGGCAACGCTCGTTCCAATTTTCTTCGTCTTCTTCACGTAGCGTCATCTCCATCTCGCGGATATTGCTACGCGTGTAAATTTTTCGCCGAGTTCTTTCCTCATGAAATTCCATCGGTAGATCGAGATTCAATTTCGCCACGATCGTCTCACGCAACACGCCGCTTCGCGCCACGCACCTCGAAGGTGAATCCGATGCACCCATGCAGAGATCCCACTTTACGCATTGTTAAACGACGCCTTTTACAAAATTATGCGAACTCCCCGGAATCAAAAAAGTGATCTGGCCTACTATTATGCATCAATATACCGATCGGACACGTTGCGACAAAATTTATAAGATCTTTTTTTTTTTATCAACCTACACCAATCTGGCATCGTAGATTAATGATCAGCTTGCCATTCCCGGTCGTTACTGTCGACACGTAAATCGACACGCGGATGATAGATAGTAAGGAACTCGTGAAAAAAAAGACTGCCTATAAGAATAGCAGACTCCCTTCTCCTCCCATCCTATTGCGAGACTGCCGTCTATCCCGTGCGGCTCGGACTAAACAATGAACATTCTTATAGCGTTTTCGACTGGACCGGATTGAGTCGCTCTTAGAGCGATTAATGACGTCTGTCATAAATTCTGTCTTAGGTTGATGAATAGATGAATAATCAAAACCCAACCCATATTCGACTTATACAGTTGCATCTAGCATTCTAGCTAAAAGTCTCGACTAGACTTTATAATAGGTATTGGTCCAGGCAATCTTATGCTATGCATATACAACTATTTTGAGAGGGCCCTTATTTTGTAACTGGTACCTAATCCAGATTCATTTCCGGTCAAACACATGTTCATAGTAAATTGGATCGAATCGCTCTGCGAGCCCGATTCAACCCGGTTCAGTCGAAAACTCTATTAAATGTTCCTTGAATGTCTTGTGCGGCACATTCGTATCCAGCGAACATTCTGAATGTTTAGAATTCTTTAATATCCGTCGATATGCCGACGAACTTTAAAAACTTTATGCAATTTATAGTAATTTGCGAAGCGACATTTCTATCTTTGAACATTCAGAAGAGTCCCGAGGTAATCTTGGGACGAGTTCGCGCTGGATATCCGTGAATGTCGCACCCGCTCGGCGATGCCGATCGACGGAGTCGCGCGGCCGTTCCTCCGTCAATCGGGCCGTGAGAGACCCGGCAATTCCGCCGCTTCTTCGGCGCCGCGCCATTCGACAATCCGATCGAAGCGCCAGCATTTTTCCAGAGCGGCGGAATCGCGGAGTCGCCACCCCGATCGCTGTTCTCCGCTGGGCCCCGCGCGCGGCCATGTAGCGCACAACGCACACTCGGGGCCTGTTGGGAGAAGGGCAGGAAGGAGAAGCATCAACAGCGGCCTTGAGACTGAGTAGCAGCCAATCCCAAGCCTCCGCTCGCTAAAGGAGGTGGCGCGGGATTGGCTGAGCGTTCTCCACGATACCAACCGCGACTTCCGGGCGCTTCCGGTCGGGACCACAGGCCGATTCCCCACGAGCGGCAGGGGCCCCTGGTGAGTTTAGCGTGCAGGTAACGCCGATTTTTCTCTATTTCTTCTTCTTCTTCTTTTTCTTCTTCCTCTCTTCTACTTCTACTTGTTTTTCGCCTCTCTCGCAAGCACTGTCCTCCCAGCACTCTGTTCGAGCAGCAGCGGCAGCATCTGAGAATTGCAAGTAGGTGCCAAATGCGCGATGACGGGCCGGCTTTTTCCCGCGAAATTGTGAAAAATCGAGATATCTCTAATATCGCCGATCGACGATCGAAATTCACGGTGCAGTTTCGGTAAGTTCAAAGAACCGGTGCCGTAAGTGTGAGAATTGAGAAAAGGGACCGCCGACCGTGGCGTCTCCCCGTAAAATTTACGATCGCTCTCAATAGTTTTATTTCGGAACTATTCAAAAAAGAATTGGTAAACCAGTCTTTCTTCGGTTTCCTAGTTTTGTGTGTGTGAAAAGAAACTAAGAACTGAAACTAATCGTAAACCGGTGTTAGTGTAACCGATCGGCAAGGATCATCCTGCAAGTGGCATTCGAGTCCGAACTCTCCGAAAATCAGACCGGTTTTGTTCGTCCGAGAGGCTACCACGCATAAACTACGCGATAACTAATACACCTTTCTTCGGCATTTCGGTATGTCACTATCGCGAAACATTCTCGCACGATCGACGCTGGTCGGTTATTGCACTCTGCAAGTTCCGAGATCGGTCCGACCTCGACGAGTTCGATTCTTGATACTATACGAAAACATGATTTTTCGTCTCCAGCATCGGGATGTAATCTCAACGAAATAACTCCGGGTTTCGCACCCCCTTCCGGAGCCGGTCCCACGCGAAAGAAAACACCCCGGCGAATTTGCCGGCACATTTATCGCGGCGTTTAATATAAAACAGGCTCCTGAACGCAACTCGACGGTGACTGTGCAGCACAGGAAATCGATCTCTTGTTCTCCCGTCTACATTTCTCTTTTTGTATGTATATATATTTTTTCTTTTTTTTTAATATCGCCCCGCGTGCGCGAAACGCCACTCGACTTGGCGACTTGGTGATATACGCCCGGCTCTCTGTGTTGCGGCACAGGAAATCGATCTCTTGTCGATCTTTTTTTTTTCTTTTTCTCTTTCCTCTCCTGCGCGCAGAGAAACCCAGCGTTGCAGATTGCAGAGCGATTTTCGTTGCGATTGAACCGCTGATTAATCGCTGATTCGCTATTATCATTTTCCCCTTTACGTCACATATAATAAATACACACAATCCGTTCTACAAACCTTGGTGTTGGCCCCTAATTTCTCTTTTTTTTTTAGGGGGGGCAGTTACACACACACACACACACTCTGCGGCTGCGATATGTTACATTTGGTCCAGCCGATATTTATATATTTCTTTCTCACTCCTCCCCTCGGTCCCCTCAGCGCACACGAAACCAACGCTTCGGCTCATTTTTACTGTGCAGCTTGATTCAGTTTATCAATAAAGAAAAAAAATAGACCCTCAGACAATTACTCATATAAACTCAACGGGCGAGTACTTGTGGTTAGGGTGCTGTATTGATATATATATTACATATGCGTTAAATTACCATATATTATATGCTCCCAACTGCACGTACACTTCATTATCGGCACTCCCTTGCGGAATGAAAGCCTCCTTAGAATATACGCTCTTTGCTAAGTAGTGCCGTACCTTTAATCATGTCGACGTGAGTTTACGGCCGTGAGAGTGCGGCGCGGGGCGCCCATAACTCAATCCCGCCGCATCTGCGCTAACGATCGACCCGTAAGACGTGCCATCCTCGTGACTCTCGGGGTCTCGAAAGCAGGAAATGAAGCCGGTATATATTGTCGAGGTAATTTTTCAATGTTTGCAGGTACGCGAAAACGCGCCTCCTATCGTCGCACGAATAAACGTAAAAAGGTTGCTTTCGCGTTTCCATTACATCGAAATCTTAAGCTAGTCAACGTAATATCGGTGTCAATTGTCATTTAAAAACACAGCTTTCGTTCGAAAGCCTAAAAGAAAATCGTTTCCAGGATGTGATCTTCGAAGGAAGAAAGTATTTTCGCGCGGCGATTCACGTCCATTTCAATCTCGCGCCTCGGCGAAACTTGTGGAAGATAATTGTTTGATGTTCTTTACAAGATAAACATTTCGGAAAGTGTGTCAAGGGATGAAACAGATAACTTCCCTTTCGATGCCGTTCGATCGCGACTTGTACGATGCGATTCGTGGAAACCGCGTCGTTCGTGTTTATTTTTCGTTCGCCATCCTTACATCCTTCCAAGCCCAGTGCCTTTGGTAAGAGAGAAAACGCGATATCTCTTCCTCTTTACTAAGAAACGAAGAAAGATACATGTTAAACTAGAATTTCTTAACCTTTGGGAAATCGAACGAATTTGAAGCTTTGAAATGCGTTTCACCGCGGTCTTTTGTTGGATAATGTTCCTCTGTGAATTATTCGACAACATTTTTAGGAATTATATTTAAACCGCAGTAAACAGGAGCTCATTATTCATTATAATAATTTTTATTTCAAGTGATTTTATACAATTTTATATGAGGTGGCCGAGAATTCTACCTTATTTTCATGCAATAATTTAATTAGCACGGAGATTTTTTTCGTGTCGAAGCTATTCTCCATCTCGCTGTTTTATTTAGCGCGAAAACAGAAAAAAAATCCATGAGCGCAAAGTCCGTTGATCCCCGAAAAAAACCGAATCGTTTCCAGAATTGCGCATTTCTTCGGTACACTCGCGAGCGATCGAGCGGCGTATCGCTTCTAAGCGCGTGCCTGCAAAAAGAGCATCGGGTCCGAAGTAGAAAGGTGAAAGCGTACGCGAATCGAACAATCGAACACAGAATCCGGTCGCGATATCTCTCCCTGGCCCGATCGCTCCCGGCGGCTTTGATCGATCAACTCTGCCTTGGTGCCGCGATTCTACGATCGTGATCGCGCCCGACGAGAGACGTCGGGTCTCATTAAACGACGTGACGAATTTGGAATCGTCCGTAAGCGTCCAAATTCGTCGAGGAGGAAACGTTTTTCTTCGAAGTTTCCAACTACAGTTTCCGACGTGACGCTTCAACCTTGGAATTAAATCCCCGCTTGAGGCCCACTTGTGAAATTAATCGCGTGGAACAACGTCGCGTTATCCGCTTATACACTGTTGAGGCTTAACTAGCCACTTCTGCTTTCAATGCTGGAGTAATTCTCGAAATTGCCAGCGTATGTAGCCCCCATTACCGCGAGAGTATAACTGTACAGGCGAAGAGATACAGTGCGTACACGTTATACGTTCAGGGATAGATCGGTATCGCGACGACGTGATAAATGAGTAAACTGATGTATTATCATCTAAGTACAGTTAACGCGGACCGATTTTCGCGCGATTGAGCCCCGATCTCTTTCTCACGGGACGTGATTCCTGCCAATTAAATCGAGGCCGAGACGCGAATTACATTGTTCAGCCGAACATATAAGCCGAAATGTCGTTAACCCGTTTAATTGCCACCCGCGTGCCCGACGTGTGTGTGCATCGCGCCCGCGACGCGCACGCGGGAAGGGGGACGGGGGGGTGGGAGACGAAAAGGCGAAGGCGGAGGAGGAAAGGGCTCCCCCGACTCGCCTGCGAGCGGACGATTCTGAATGAAATTTATTCGGGTGGCCAAGACAGCGACAGAGACTATAATACCATCAAGTGCGCGGTGCGGCGCGATCTTCTGAGAAAATAAACTCTCCCGCGCTTCCCATCAGGCCCGGCTCGCGCGCGATCTTCTCCGACTCCGACTTCCTCCGAGACTCGAGTTCTCCTCGTTGAAACCGATCGGGGCTCTCCTTCCTTTCTCTATCGCCCGTGTCCGCAACGTCATATCGCGAAAGAGCGAGCGGGAAAGAAGGAAGGAGAGGGATAGATCGCGCGCAATTCGCTTCGCAGGAGGATAATGAAAAAAAAAAGAGGAGAGACGAAAGGAAAGCCGGGATAGACGCATCCAGGGAAAAAGAGGGGGGGAAGGAGAAGAGCGCCGGGGCGAACGGGATATCGAATATGTTTTTTCTTTCCTTTTTTTTTTTTTTGCTTCGCGGCCCCTTCTCTCGTCTCCTCACACGCGTATATTGATTTTTAGAAATTCTTCGTGAGACGGCCGAACGAGCGCGCGAAGCGCACCGGCCATAAGAGCGGCGCGGCGAGGCGAGGAGAAGGAAGAAGCTCGGGGGAGGGAAGAAGCGGCGCGCGAACCACCCACGGCCGCGGCGGCGTCGGCGGCCGCCTTAGGGCGAGCGAGCGCGCGGAGAGGGATATCCTTGATGCGAGCGAATCTGCATTATTCGTGAGAGCGTATATTACGAGGCGGCGAGAGAGACGCGAAGGGACGCGATGCGTTACCAAGCTCTTTATTCGCCGATCCCCCCTCGAGCGCGCGCGCCCCGAAGTTCCCGATGAGACGCGGGGATAATCGTAACATCCGTCTTTGCGACCCTCGCGGTCCCGCAATACATTTGTCGGTACATCTATCTCGCCGGAAAAGTTGCGGCGAAGAGTCGCAGGATGTAAGCGACGTAGCCCGGGGGGAACGAGAGGTCCGTAAATGCAGCTTTAATAATACGGAGAAAATTCTCGGCCGCTCGTCGGCGCGTTTTAGGCCTTAGGCCTAGCCGCGCGCTCTAGACGGCCCTGCGAGTCTCGCGGTCGAGAGCAATCGAAGGCAGTCGAAGTCGTCCGAGCGCGCGATCGGCTCAGGGGCGGTTGGGGGGGGAGAGGTGGTGGGCAGGGGGAGGTGGAGGGGCGCAATCGCGCCCCTGCTATCCCTACTCCGCGCGACACGTCTACCCCCACTCAGTCGCGGCAGAGCCGTCGGTTTCTCTCGCTCGCACGGCCGTTTCCTCCACTCCCGCACCCGCGGCGTCTTCCTTCTCCGTCTCGCTCGATCCCTCTCCCGCCGTCTTGCGACGTCTCGCTCGCACCCGCTCTCGCTGGCTTCGCTCCGCTCGTTCTTAACGTCAAACCACTTAGGGCCGCGGACCTCCGGCAGTCAGTCGATCTTTCCTAGCGGCGTGGCATTCCGGCATTTTCCACCTGATCGCGCGCGCGGGCGGTCCGACAAACGCCATTTTGATCAACGTTACGTCGCGCCGTCGTCACCGTCATCGTCCACTCACGCGTCGCGAGAGTGAGACAGGAGTCTCGTGCGTGAAACAACACGGTGCACGTCGCATGTGCTCCGCGGCCGCGCAGCGCGTCGTCTCGTATCAACATCTGACGGTTGGTTCGACTGAAGGAAAGAAAAAAAAAACAATATAAAACGTGTCCCGTATAAACTTGCGTGCCGCGTATGTACACCGTAAAACCGTGACGCGCGTTGTCAGTGCGCGGTGCCGGTTTGGTTTCCGTTTTTTTTTCTCGTCTCTTTTTTTTTAAATTTTTTAATCCGCTCCTTCGCCCGCGCCGAAAGCGGAGAGAGACGGAGAACGAGAGGGTGCGAGAAAGACGGAGTGACGGTACGGCGCCCCGTGCGTCAGACGAGGACGGTGCGACCCGGGACGGAAAAGGACATCGGGTGTTGTTTTTCGGTCGCGCGCGCGAGTAGACGAGTCACCCGCGGAGCGGAGAGAAAGAGTGCGTGACCCCCGCGCGTGAGTGTGAAACACCGGACGGCGACGACGACGAGACGGGCAACGGCGACAGGCGACGTCGTCGTTCCCCGGGGTGTTCCGCTATATATAACGACTCCTCCGCTGTAATCCTTCCGCTGGCACGTCCGACGTTCTCTCGCACCGGGAGGCGCACAAGCGGAGAGCCGGGATCCGGTGGACAGAGCGTGAGTACTTACGCAAATGTACGCAATTCGGCGTGTGTCTCGCGTTTCGGTGCGCCGCTCTTCGGGCCCCGTCGTCCCCCTCCCTTCTCCCCTGCCCTTCGTCCCCACGCGCAACGCGCCCGCACGCACGCACGCACCATGCACGCTCGCTTACATTAAATCTTGTTTTTTTCCGCCTGCAAGGCACATCGCCTGCCATGTTTGACCGGCGTCTCTCTCTCCCCTTTTTCATTCCGTCTTTGTGTCTCTCTGTCCTTCTCCCTTGTTCCCCTTTCATTCTCCCATACAACCGTCTCTCTCTTTCGCTCTCTCGCTCGCTCTCGCTACGTCAGTTTTTCTCCCCGCCCGTCCGCTCGTATCTCCCTTCCGCTATCTCTCCTCCCTCCCGCCCTCCCTCTTCTCCCGTCGGATGCGTGCGCGAATGCGTGTACCACGGGGGCGATCGCAAAATTCGACGGCGCGCCGCGTCGCGCCGCGTCGCGCCGCGCGATGTTGACAACGAAAGACGACGACGGCGGTGGCGGTGGCGGAGGCGGAGGCGGAGGCGGTGGCGGCGGCGGCGGCGGCGGGCCGACGTGGACGACAGCGGCCGCTGTCAAGCGCGACCGACCTCTCCCCCCTCCCTCCGTTTCGTCTTCATTGACGCGCTCTCTCGCGTGTTGTTTATCCGTTTCTGCGTAATTCGTGCGTGCGCCAGGAGCGGGGAGTAGGCGGGCGGTGCGGGGGACGGAGCAGCGACACTTTGAGGAAGGGTTGGGGGAGGGAGAGAGCGCGAGCGAGCGAGCGATCAAGCGGAGTGGGGACGCGCCGTCGAGAGAAAAATAATACGGGTCGTAACGCGCGGCGTGGTGCCCCCGCGGCACTAAGCGAGTGCTGTTGTTGCTGCTTGCACGCGTATATGCGTGCATGTGCGTGCGCGCGCGCGTGATTATGTAGCTGTATGTCTGTCTGGCGCGCGTTTCTTACGCGTTTCCCGTTTCCTTTCGGGACCGAACCGTGGGCGAGGGGGGCCCTCTTCGGGGGAAGACGGGAGAACGGCCGGAGGCTTCTCTTTCGCGCGTGCGATTCTCGCGGTGCGAACTGCAACGCGATAATTGCCCCTCCCTCTCCTCCTCCCCCTACCGCTGCCCCCCCCGTCGCGTTTCTTTATCTTGGGGAACCTACGGGACGACTGTTACATGGCGCGAACTACTTCGCTCCCCGAGACAAAGGGAAACGTTTTGCTCCTGGCGATCGCACGTGGTAATGCCGGCTTATATCTCCGACTGTAACAGTGTATATTATGTGTATTATGTAATTATTCCGAAGCTTTATACGAATTTAAACATCTAGAGGTACAATAATTTACATAAGAACAACGGGACGTTTTATTCATAGCGCGAACGACACCGTGACTTCTCTATTTTTTTTGCCGGCAACGTTTATATTTACGGTAGCGTCTACCGAGTTCACACTCGGCTGAGACCTCGCGTTTGAACTTTCGAAAGGGTTAACGATAAGATCTTGACGAGACGCGCGCGCTCTTTACGCTCCTGCGTCTGCCTATTCTCACAATTTAAAGGCCCCCGTTTGTGGAGCGCGGCCGCGGCCGCGCGCCGGCCGGCTCATTACGTCGCGTCGCTCCACAGCCACGGGAAATGCAATCGAGACAAGTGCGCTCTCGAGCGGGATGAACGACTCGGGAGACGTATTATTTACAGCCAATAGTACAGCCGGCATCGATTAGCGCGGGCGTTCGACCCCGATACTTCTCCCCCGTCGTCCGTATCGGAGCTCCGATCTTGAAAAGGACAGCCGTTTGAATTGGTTAACTGTGAAGGGCGATGCAACAGGCCCTTAGGATCGATCGCGCGTACCCGTACGTTACCGACGTTACTGACGTTTACCGAGAGCGCTAATCGTCGCCGACTGAATTTTCTTCGCCTATTTATATCGCAGCTACTGACCCGTGATACAAAGAGAGGCTCACGGAACTCTTTAGTCTTAAGATCTCCGAAACGCCAATAAAATATAAAAGAACATAGGCGTGAGCGTAGTTAAAGCGCGCGCACTTTCGAAACGGTACATTATCGGTTAACGTGAATAAATATAATATGGACAACCAGGGTCAATATTGGCCGGATAAAATATAAAACGTTGCGACAGTTTTTATTTAAAATTTTAAATTCAAGCGAAATTTACACTATTGTAGATTCAATCAGATTTTTCGCTGCATATCCGATGTTTAATTATGATGATATTTAATATCGAGCTTAAAAACCCGACTCCGGCTGGTGTCCCTCGAAATTTCCCCGTCAAAAGGTCAAATCCCGATTCGTCTACGTCGTCAAACTTTAACGCCACGCAAGTGGGACACCGTATATTTATTCCTCGCCCCTTATATCTTATTCTTGTGTTCCATCTTGTGCCTCGGTTCTCTCTAATCAGCGTTAGTTATCCAGCCCCGTTAGCGTGACTGATCCCTCTCCTCTCGGCCTCTGCCTGCGGACGAGATCGCCTAATTTATCCATATGTGTTGCTATCGCGTGTCAACGAAGAGTCTAAATGCGAAAATTGTCGCGCAGTTTTTTTTTTTTCAAAACGGAATATAATTTCAGTGCCGGTGACTCATCGCGGCGGCGCGGCGTCGCGAATCGAGATTATAACGGAGTGGCTTTTCCTCGAAATCCGCCACGCAATAAAACTGCGAGCGTCGAGTTAGCGCGACGATTATTTTTGCGACGGGGATTTTTGCTTCCGGGAAAAATGACGGCAGGCTTGCCTATACTTTTTGTCGTCCCGCGAGCGACGCGCAAATTGAAGTCGTAATAATATCTCGTCGTTACACTGTATACTCATATACCCTGTGTTTGCCTTCTTCGTGGTGGACGACAAACTCGTCGTTCTGAAGTGTCGTCTAATATTGATCTGAGAATAACTCCGAATCAAACGCAATAATATTGCATGTCAGGAAAGAGGAATAAGGATCATCTTTTTCCCCAAGAACTTTCCGAGACAAGTTTCTTTCGTTCCTTCGTATATTTTCTCGCTCGTGTAAGATTGCATTCATCCGAGAATATTTAAGATAAATCTTATCTGCGCACAATTTTTTACAAAAGAAGGTCGCATTATCGCTCGGAAAGCAATTGTGATACTCGCAGTCGTTTCAATTTGCTATCAAAGGAAAATTCCAAATTTCCAATTTTCGTTGACAGGACCAATTTTTAGGAGACCCAAATATTATTTCAGGAAATCTATATGAAATTTTTGTTCTCATCGATGTGAAATAAGCCTCGTTTCTCGCGCCGGCGATGTTGTCAGACGCTCGACATTTGAAAATTTATTTTAACACGATTAGCGCTGACAAGCGTCAGCACTCAGCAGTTCTATGACTAACGCAATAATTCTTTCTTCTTCTTCTTTTTTTTTTCGTTGTCTTTCTTTGCGTTCCGTAACATCGCTTTTTGCGTCGCGGCGTAATGCGACACGACGACTCCTCGCTAGCACTGAAAATCGATTAAACCACTTTTATTAATCGTCGAGAAAAAACTTTCGACCTTTTTTTTCTGCACGAATTGCGTTATCACGGCGGACCTTGCGTCACGATTCCCGTTGACGCATTGTGGCTGCAAATTGTAAAACGCTTTGAAAACTAGCTGCTACTTGACGTCATCCGCGATCACCTATCTTACACATGATTTTCTCGTCACGCAAACTGCATTGCGATTCTATTTGTCGCATCGAAGTCCACGGGGTTTTTCCAAAAAGAAACATCGATCGATAGGAGCTAGTGTTTTTTTAATTAGTACGGCGTAACACTATTGAACATTATTTTATGCCTTAGCAAACTAGTGTTTAAAATTCATTTTTATCGGGTTTATTAGTGGCATTAGAAATACACAAGAAAATGCGAGATTAAAGACATTTTGCCTTAATTTTCATTATAGTATAATTTTACATTGCAATGTTAATTTTCCTTCATCGAAATATAGCGGCAGTTGAGTGATATTTAACCTAGGTTCCCAAGTACTTCAGGGATAGGTCCGGAACAGACGTGAACGCGAATCATCGATCGGCGACGAGAGAGGCGCCTAAGCATCCTAAGGATCGTCGATAATCGGCAAACAAGCGGATAATGGACGGTTTCGCATATACCGCTGCTATAACTCAATTACACCTGCGGGATATAATTGAAAAACCGATTGGCGGTAATCGGACACGATTATGCTTCGGAACGCTATATCCGTTACGCGTTAAATGTTTACACTCTGTGATGGCATCGAGCTGCTGTTGTGGAGATATTATTGCTGTGCTGTTCCGGCAAAATGAGTAGCGACGTGGTGTAATATCATATGGCATTATATGACTGTTTAGTTTAAGGAAAAAAGGTGGTATAAATCCTGTTTTGAAACGCGGATGTAAATAACACGGTCTATAGTTTTAAAACTGAACATAAAAAATAATAGATTCGCGTACGATGAGCCACACCTCTTAAGAGGCCTCGCATCAAAATTGTGTAGACCTCGGGATTTTTCAAAAGCGTAGAATTTCGTAAAAACTATTCGATGTGTACTAAATTTTACGTTAATATCGGGTAAACTCCGGCGCAATGTTATCGCTTTAACGGCGAACGTATATGATAGACGATAAATTTTTGAACTATAAAAATATGCAATTTTTTTATGTTACGTAGATATGGCATATTTTCAAAAATGCATGATATCGCTACATAGTATCGCGCACATACTCAAATCCGCCAATTTATTCCGCACACGTATCCCCCTTCCTCTCTGCAATCCCTCTCTTTCATGGTATGCACATCCTACGAGTGCAACAGTCGTTTTACGAAATCAAACAATCTAACAGAGTGCGGTTCGCCTACACAATGTGAAAGTAATCGACCGATTTCAAAATTCGTATGTTATATATTTTAAATATTATTTTACAATTAACTTATACTTTATGCAAGTATAACTTAAATACAAAACCTCTTATATATTCTGAACTTTGCAATGAGAGCAAAGATCAATTTGGGCAGCTGTGATAATTAATCTTAAATTAGCTACTTCGTCATTCATTTATAAATTTTAGACCCACCATCTAAATATAATACCGTATATATTATGTGTATATATATATATATACAATATATATATATATATATATATATGTGTGTATATATATAAATTAACCGCAGTATGGACAATTTAATAATATTGCACGACCCGTAAAGGCCAGGGAGTAAGTATCAATGGAAATCCCTGAAAGAAGAGAACCTTTGTTGTTGCTTGAATTTTTCAATCGAACGGGAGACGAGGCGTTATCCGCGTTGATCTCCGACTTGATCGACGGGCGGGCTCAGCGCGGCGCGGCGCGGCCGCCAGTTTAGTAAACTCGGTTTTACGGTGCAGTTGGTACCTCGTTACGCGTTGCTTGTCCGAGATCAGGGCCGTGCACGAGGGGAGGGGAGGCGCAACCGTACGATTCTGACGCAGTCACGCGGCTGCGAGAGGCACGCCGCTCCGCTTCACTCCGCTCCACTCCGCTCCGTGCCGCGCGTCGCGACTGCGCCGGCATATTATGCAGGCTTGTGCTCGTCGTCGCTGCGGTGCGAACGACCTCGACTCGATTCGACTCGACTCGCGCGCATACATCGGATAGGAGTCGCCGGTCGGCACGCCGATAACGATAACCCGCGGTACGTCCGACGCTCGGACGATCGATATTTTATTGTCAATATTCCGACATTGACATTGTTCGCGATGGAGCGAGTGGTCGGTGACCGAGATCGCGACACGCGCGATGTATCATTACATTTTATGATTTATGTTAAACGCAGGTCGTCGAAGAAACAGACAATCTTAACTCGATGGCGGACTCGCGGCGAGGTCGATTTTTTCGTCGGGAAAAATTCCGACGCTCGTTATCAAATATCTGATCGAACGTGAAATTAAAGTTCTGCGAAAAAATACTTGATTACAACTTGGAGAAGCTTAGTCCGCGCGAAAAATCCCTCGCCTTTAGGTGCTTGCAATTGGGAAAACTCTTTGACGCGTCACGTGACATTTGAGGAAAAAATCCACTTTGATGAAAATACATGCGCGGCATATAGCTATGCGCGCGATGTTATAATATCCCGGAATTTACAGGCGATAATGAATATTTATCGGCCGAGTCTTTCCCTTGTGAAAAATCGAGGGGGGGGGTTTGTATTCCGGTTGCTGAAAACTGGACGGGGGGAGGGGCATTCCTCTGTAAGAACATTGCACTCAGTCGGATCGGGCCGCGCAATATATCGCGATATAACGCTGTTTTGATGCCGTCCATCGTGAATAATGAATGACGGAGCCGTCGGGGAGGGAGACGGGGGACAGAGACGGAAGAGAGACAGGAAGAGAGAGAGCAACGAGGAGAGAGGGATCAATACCGATGATGATCGAGAGCAGCGACGTGCCTCAGCGGCGGCGGCTCTAAGTTCCTTAGCCGTGCTCCGGCTTCGTTTTAGAGCGGTTGAACGGCCGCCGCGCCGGTCGTGTGTTTTGCCGCGGAAATATTCGCGAACTGGGTGTACGAAACGTTCGCATAATATTTATATCGCTTTGAACGCGTTTACCGTGAGCCGTGGATTAACGATCGTCGTGACGGATTTGTTTTCCCGTTCTCTCCCCGGATAAAAGTCGTGCGAGCACATAAAAAGCCGAAGGGAAAACAAAATAATAGAACTAGGAGCGACTGTTGTTTACGTTACGGCGAAAGTTCTTGTGTTTTAAATTATATACCAGCCGAAGGCTACAACCAAATGTACTATTAATTACGAGGGAAAAATTCCGCGTTCTTCTGCGTTACATAAATATTCATCGATCGTATATTTTCGTACTGACGGAATTTTATATACATATATATGTATAATTATATATATATATATATACACACGTATGTATATAATGTACACGTGTATATATATAAAATATATACAATAATATACGTGTTCATGCATGGATATCGGCTAGTATGGAATTTCGTCATTTATAAAGCCGCAAGGTCATCGACATTCCTACCGCGGAACCGGTAAAACGAAATATTTTCGGAGTAGCTAGGCACAGGCAAAGCTACTAAATTATCATCAACGACGACCGAGAACGAGGTCCGATCGTATATAACGCAACGTTACGTCTCCCTCATCCTGCGTCGAGCTCGGCGCGGCGATTATTGTTTGGAAGCTGGAAACGTTCTCGCCACGTCGGGTAGGTCAGGGTGTGTCTGATCCCGGCGCGTGACTGGAATAGTAGCCGAGATAAAAATCGATCGCGGCGATCGATAATTGGGACACACACGCGGTGCCTAGGAATTGGCGAGAGCGCGCGTGCGATGACTCGTTCGAAATAACTCGCGCGACAATACGCGATTCTACAATTAAGTCCGTGGACACCCTCCTTTTTTTCTGTTAACGGCCCTGCGAAACCGGAAGCGTGATGACAAAACATTGCAATTAATCTCTTATTCTTCCGCTACGTTCTACGTCTCGTTTCGATAATACGTGTCAACAATGCGCTCGGTAATTGTTTAATAAACTCGTCTCTCGTTATGGAAAATGTCAAGTGATATTTTAACGGAACGGAGAATCAATATCAAATTTTCTTGTTAAAAAATGCTCTCAACAAGCATCCGTTGAATTATGTAAAAATAGTTTCGACCTGATTGGTATTTCAGTTTAAGAGTTCTGAGAATACTTCCGACAGTGGAAGAGACATCGTCGAAATAAGCACGTAACCGCGTAATAGAATTCTAATATACTTGAGAATGAGATAATATTAATTTTAAAAAACTTTATAAACTGTACTCTGTTTAAATCTGTTGTTATACCGTATGGGTTTAAATAGATTTTGGTTAAACGAACTTTAATCGCCGTCGTTAAACCCGGCGAACGTGTCGACGCGACGCGAATGTTTTAGAAGCGACGCACTTCTCGCAGCGGGAGAAAAAAAGAGAGAAGCTTACGGATGTCGTGAACGGAATATTTTACACGGATTTATCATTAGCGCTTTAACGCGAGTCTCTTGCCATTGTTGCCGCTCGCGATAATTGGCCGTTAATGTACTTTCTAACACTGAGTGCCGAGTACACGTCGTGCGTATTGTTGAGCGTCTGATCGAGTCTCGATTCGCGCCTTTCCACGTCTAATTCCACGAGGAAATGCGGGACTGGAGTCGCTGGGAACGCGCCGTCGTCGCGCGGAGATTTTCTCACGCATAACGGGCCGGCGCGCGCGGCGCGGGCACGTTCGAAGTCGATCGCGTAATTAGCGATTGACAATCGCAAGGATATACGCAAGAATCTGATAATAGCTATTACCGCGAGATTGGAATTCGATTCCCTGAAAATCGAAATGTGCAAAGGGAAATTTTTATCGAGGGATATTAAATCTTTAATAATTCTCTCAAGAGAGAACGTGATAAATGTTGTATTAAATGAGATATTTTGAAATAAAAGACAACTCGTCACTTGCTTTTTTCGTGCACGTAAGGCAGACGTTCTGATTATTATTTATTCTCAATCATACGTAAAAGCCTATTCCGACACAAAATTACACGGTTAGATGACGAAAAAAAATGTGGTCAGCGGAGTGGACGCGAGGTGACGAAAGTGCGCTAACAATAAGTGGCTCGAATTTCAAAACGCGCAAGACCACGGCGCGAAGTCGCCGGCTTTCTCTCTCTCCCCGTTGCGCATCGCAAAAAAAAGCTGAAAATTCCGCGACCGCCGGGATACGCCGCGAGCGAAACCGCCGTCTATGATTTAATGCCGGCGGAGGTAAAACTAACGCTCGCCATTCCGGCTGCTGCTGCAGCAGCACGGTCCGCCTACGGAAAAGCGGAATGAGCATGCGAGCGAGCGGGGCGCGTGTGAGCGTGTGACAAAAAATCGCGGCGCGGGATGGAACCGGAGAGAAATCCCCGAGGGGCACGCTCGCGCCGATTTATTTTGCGTGAAAGTTACTGGCGTAATGTCAGAAAGTTTGAAATCGTTACACCTTGTTCGCGTATATGCTCAGTGCGCGTCGTGAACGAGAGGCACTCTTATTCTCGATCAAGAGACGCTAGATTAGCTCGCGTCCCGCTCGTTCGATCGGATAGGGTTTAGTAATCGGTGACGCAAATGGAAAATAAATCTCACCTTGTCGCGCGGCACGAGGTCGATTTTGCAAATGTAACTTTCTTTCCGAGAACGGCTCGATTTTGAAATTATTACACTTGCAATCACACACAATGTCTTACCGCGGTTGCTTAGTTACAGTTACTTTTGAATATACGTGCGCCTTTTAATCAATACACACAACATCGTGTTCGTGAGTGTACGGTTGAAACTTTGACCGCAAACTACGAAAAATCGAGCGATTCTCAGAAAAGGGGTTACTCATGCAAATCGATGTAATTTGCGATGAGAAGTCAGTGCTGTCTAGATTATAGTCAGCGGTTGTGTCGATATAAAAACTTCGTATAAATTTTTTTTTCCTCCCTTCGGTTGCAACCTCTGCTGGGGTTGTGATTCATCGATATTCCCGCGGGATCGCCCGCACGTTATTTTTACGATCTTGGCTCTTTTGCAGTGAGTAAAAATAACGGCGATTAAAGCCGTAATATAGCCGAGTCTATGCCTATATATGTGAAAAGGCGTAAGCGGTATATAAGCGGCGTAAATTATTTCTCCGTGCGACGATGGAATGTCGTTAATTAAAAACGCAAATAGCGGTCGATCGATCTACCCGCCATGGACGGCACGGAAGATTAAACGCCCATAAGGCTACGTAGCAAAACGGACCTACATGAGATTGTGTATTAGAAACGTAGGTAATGTCGAGAACGTAAAACGAGCACGATTATTAACTTAGGCACACGGGAAAATGACATTTCGAAAATTAGAAATTTGTCTCTATAACTTTATTTCATATTGATTGACGCATCATCAGCCACGCAAGCAATTATTACCTTAATTGTCGTGATAATTTATATTATCAGTATAATTAGTTTTATATATTGAATTTTTTGAATATATAGTTTAGGATTTTTATCTTTATATATTTATAGAATTCTTATCGTGTGAAACACAAAAGTTTCTTAAAATTCTCTCTAATCTTAATTAGAGAAAATAATTGGCTGAATGTGTCATTTTATCAAGAATATTATTGGACATATTTTTTAAAATAAGTTTTATCTCGAAAAGTAATTATCTTACTTTTAAAATATTATACCGTTCATACTCAGTTAATATTTTTCCATTACTCAATAAAAAGATAAGCAAAAGGCAATTAGGAGGTATTTCGCTTTAAACAGAACACGCTACATATTACCTATCATTATTAAAAAATTAAGCACACGCTATTACGGTATTTTTGTTGTCATTTGAACCGTCTTTGCAAACCATCATGGGAACGAAGGTCTAGATTATTACTTCAATTACAGTACTTATTATACAGTGCGACTCAGGTCGTATTGTCACACGACCGGGCATGCGAGAATAGAGAAATCTCTCGAATCTTCGCGTCCCCAAACAAAGTCGATTCGTGTTTTCTAATTGCCACTAATTGCACACATATGCGTTTCATATGAGCGGAAGATTCACCGTTTCTCGGAGCAAAGATTCCATCGTAAATTCCACGATTATACGTTGCGAGAGATCGTGCGAGTACTCCAATTATTAATAAACGACCTCGACTTCGGTATAATTAACTATAATGCTTAATTCAGCCGTTTCCGCGCCTGCTGAGATATTCTAGATGAATATAGGAGGTCCTGGAGATACCGAACTTGATTACAATGCTCGATTTCTTGAATTAGTTTGAAATCGATATTAAAATAAATTTCACTGTAACAAGGAAAGGTACGGAAGTGTCCCCTTTCGATTTTGATGAGTTTTTAATATGTTGTTTTCTAGACAAAATAAGGGACACGTATTTTTTTATACGTGTGCAGACGCATGTTTAGGGAATGAAACATCCCTTTGAAAAAATCGACTTTTCTCTTTCGGACCGAATATCTTTGAAACTATAAAAGAACAAAATTTTTTTAAACAAAAGTTGAATAGTTTGAAGAGCACTTTAGAATAATAACAAAATAAATTTTTATTTTTATTAAAAAATAAAAATTTTTAAAATTTTTTATTATTGTTTTTAAAGTACTCTTCGAACCATTCAACTTTTGTTAAAAAAAATTTTTTTTTAAATCTTTTATAGTTTTGGAGATATTCGGCCCGAAAGAGAAAAGCCGATTTTTTTCAAAGGGGTTCGGGACTTTTCAAAGTTTCACCCCCTAAACATGCGTATGGGCACGTATAAAAAAATACATGTCCCTTATTTTTGTCCAGAAAACAACTCTTAATAACTATTAAAAGCTCATCAAAATCGGAAGGGGACACTTCCGTACCTTTCCTTGTTAGTCAGAATTCTACTGGTAACTTATAAGTAATAGAAAATATAAGTTGTACAACCTCCGACATGAGTATATTAAAATGTCCAAAGTCTTATCGTCTATTCAAATCCAAATGGACTTTGCCATTGCGGAATTTTAATTGCCAGGGTAAATAATCTGACTAATTAACAATTGCGACAAGTTTTTCCTTGGAATTCTTTCTGTAAGAGGAAACAAAAGCTTCGAAAAAAATTCTTTCAAATTAAGTTGGGGATTTCTAACTGCTCTGTACGGGACACCCCGTATATATTACTCCTCGTGGAACTCTCCGTGAAAGTTGAGTTCTGTTGATCTGAAGTCTTTGTGCTATACCGAACGAAGAGGGAAAAAAAGAGATTGATACTTCGTAGCACTTCGGGGAAAGAGGGTAACGATTCTACGGTGTAAAACGAGAAAAGGAAAAGTCTTTTCTGCGTCGTACGTAGCGAGCTAAGCTGAACGGTGTTACCGCCAGATTATCGATCGGCGCGAAGCTTTTTTCCCGCGATTTGCTATATCTAGCCTGCCTGGAAATTCACTCGATTTGTAGAAACGACTGGCTCGGTATCTTTTCAACAACGGCACGCTTGAAACATTCAAACGCATCGAAAGACGAAATTATCGATAATCAACGGCACGGAAATACGGAATTTTATTGCAACATATCGACTTCCTACACGGAAGTTTATTGAGCGATATAATTAACTCTTGAGTGATGCATTCCAGCGGTGACGAATTTCTCGGTCAATTATAAAATTGTGTGCAACGTCCCGCGTAATTCAGCGGATAATTTGAGAGATCGTGAACTTTGAAAAGGTCAGAAATAGCGCGACGTTAATATTTGAGCCCTTCGAAAGAGAGAGGAAAATCAAATTTACTCGAACCAGACGGAATTTTGAAAATTATGTTAAATTGTCTCGCCTCTTAAATTCTTTCTATTTCCAATTTCGATAAAAATTTCTTCGAAAGCAAATGGTTTACTTGTTTTTATGGATGCTGGATATTTTCTTATGATTCTTAAAAGACGAAATTGTTAGGGAGGGAAAATAGCGTTTTATCTTGCTAATAAACAATATGAGTAAACCAGAATAGCATATCTATAACACTTTCGCGTCTTTTCGTTTTGCAGTCTTACAAAAGTAGGTCACGACAATCGTGACCGTCCGCAATTAGTTTCTTAATATAAAAAAATTAATTCGCCCGATTTACGCGCTACTTCTTCGTGCAGTTTTACTTTTATGCGAATAAAAATTCTTGCAGATAATCGTTAGTGTATAATTAACCACTTTTTTCACGGATCTTCGCGAATTGTTTCGATACGCTTGACCATTTCGCGTAATTTATAAGCGCAAAATCCGAAGATAGTTAAAAAATGCGCGTAGATAATGGAATGTCCAATAAATTACAGTGGAACCAAGGTAATCCCTCGTGAAAAAACAAATAGAAAATATTAAAAATAATAGGTAATAGATGCATACTACTTTTATGTGTTATTTTTTTCCAAGAACTATACAACCAATGAAAAAGATTATTCAGTCTTTTGCTTAGTTTTTTCCTTCTTATGAGGAGTCTTCTTGGCATTTCATTATGATTTAGTGAATACCAGGTACAGCTATACCTGTGCCTTTTTTTAAAGATCGAAACCGCAGTTCGAAAAATTATGACGCGGCAGACATTATACGGGGATGAAATTCGTTGTCAAACGCCTCTCGCGCCGCGATATCGCGTCCGGCCACGTTACAGCTGGCGCGTGGCTCCCATTGGAATTAATTCTCACGGGACGCGTGGCACGTGTACGCCAGTGCGCCGGGATCGACGAAAGAGCACCTGTCGATCCCTCGGACCGCTCTCGGCGAAACGCTCTTTCGAACGGATCATCGCGCGATTCAATTTAGGGCGAACAAGTGCCGCCCGGATATCGAGGCTTGCGCTTCACACAAAGCGCATATCGGATGTATGTATACATACTACGTGAACGCAGTGAATAACATTCGGGAGACCCTTGCGGAAAATTTCAGGGATTCTTTGTCCTTTATCTAAAATTATCTCGGAGAGCTTTCCTCTCAAACAATGCCAATGTTAATTTCGTTCCTAAACTCGAGTACTTTATGATAATGTATAGTAATTTATAGATAATAATAATATATGACAAGACATATTCTAAAGAAAGTAAAAATATAACATTGTGGTTGATATGACTTAATGCTATAATTATGGGCAGATGACGAATTCAGCATCCTTTGCAACGTTCGTTATTCCCTATCTTGTTTCCTTCCTTTTCTCCTTCCCTTCTGTCACTCCTTTTTACATGTTCGCTTTTCTTTTCTCGTTCTCTCTTTTTCTTCCTTCTTTGAAATTATATTAATATCCACAGAGCAATTTTTAATGCTCTACAGCAGAATAAATTATTATTCTCTCTCGGAATAAATTGTTAATTTATTCCTTTATTGCATTCTACGTTTCTGTTTTTCCTTTTTCTCTTTTTAATCTCTCGAGGAGCCTCCTTTTATACCTGATCCCTCATGATTCAAGCCCCCACCGTTCCGTGGATCCCTCAGTTACGCCATTGCGTGTACACAGAGTGCATCCGCTTCCGATCCGTGTCGAGCTTCATCTGCAAAATATAACGCGTAAGCGTTTTAATTAAGGCACATGATACCGTGGCCGTTATAGATATTCCCCGGTATCGACTGCACGTCCCGAGAGCTGTCCATTAAAATATTCAGGATCTGCACTTTTTGACGATCGCGAGAGCCCCCCCGCGTGTTCCCCTTTCGCTGTCGAAAAATCAATTTCGCCGGTCATGTGACGTCAGCGCATCGAACGTGGATTCGTCGGGATGCGTTGTCGTTCGTTCGTTCGTTCGTTCGTTTGGTTGTATGTCGACCCGTAACTTCGGGATGTAAATATATCCCGCGGGGGTGTCGCGCGCGGTCAAAACGGGGGCGACGGTGACACCAACGGCGGACATATTTTTACGGGACGATTCGGTCGCGAGAGACTAACTGCCGGTTTTTCGTTCTCAAGCGACACCGACACCGGACGAAGGCGCGGGTGTCCTCTTCGAGTAATTTATTCTTTGCAATATTTTAATGCAGAGCTACTTTTTCGACTAAATTACCAAGGATAAAGTTTGCCTCCCGGATGAAAAAGGAATAATGAAGTTTCTCAACTGCTTACAAATAAATTTCTTTTAAAAAAATCTAAATCTTTCTTGCAAGCTTTTTGCACGTGAATTTTTTTACCGCTAATATTTTTGCGAGAGAAAAATTTTCTTGCTCAGACAAAATTTTTTATAGCTAATATTCCGTGCGTCCGAGATTTAAAGTTCAAAGATATTCTCGCTGGCCCGAAACGCAATGAAATGCACATAAGGAAAAAATATAAAGTTTTACATTCGTAATTTATTGCATGACATTTTTATGTAATATTTATATTAAGCATTTGTTTGTTACGGTTTATTATAAATCGTCTGAAAATATCATACGATTTACAGAAAGGCCATCCTCACTTAATTGTAATCAAGTAATACAACTGTGTTATCTCGTGACATTTCAGCGCTCCGATATTTTATTTAACTTAACGTATACCGATATACAAACCGCATATTAGGAGCCCAGATACTCGTTTATGTTTGCCCGCATTTGTCCTGTCTGATTGGTTGCTACGTGGTGCAGTCATTCCCTTATCGCGTATCGGCAATATTACATTTTAATTCTTATTGCTTTTACCTTACTTTTATTGTTTGCCGTCTCGCCCGCCCCACCGATCCATCCCTATTCCACGGGCCCCCTTCCCGTTCGCGACCGTTGCGAATTGGCTCGCTAAAAACGAAACTTCTCCCATTTAACCAATACCGGCTCGGCATCCGCGACGATAGAAAGCCAGTAAGATTTATATAAAAGCGCAACGTCTACGTCAGCTTTTGCGAGACAATAATTCTCCCTCCACACGAAATGCAGCCGAGAGATGTGACTGTCCCCCATCGCGCGTTTCCGAAGCTCATCCCCCACCACCGAAGAAGGCTGTTGTATATTATTCCAAAAAGATGCAAATGATTTGTTGATTATTCGGAAATGTTAATGCGACGCGCAATGCAGCATATAAGTTTATTCGAAATAATTTTATGCACATTATCTTATTAAAAATCGGTAATCAATATCGTTTTTATTTAATGATCTGATTTATAATGGCTCTCTGCAGGTGTATTTAATTCCTCTTGAGGTCGAACATCCCTGTAACTTCTGCTGATTGAAACGCTATATTAATTTCTTTCCGCGGTATTGTATTAATATGCTTTTTTTCATGTCTCTTACTTTTAATGTATAAAATATAGCTCAGGGTAATACACGTTGACATTCATTTTATGTATTACGTGCAATTAAAACATTCGCCGGAAGTTACAAAAGGAACGCGTGATGTCCGCGAATTTATATTTACACGTGTTGCGCCCCCGCGCCGGACACCCCCTGTTGCGACGATCAATGGCACAAATTGATATCGCAAATTTAAAATGACGTTAAATGAAAAAGCGACGAGCCTTTTGCCGCAACCTAATATCGTAAAAACGTTGATAAAGTAGCCGCAAGCCGGTCGCGCTCGCTTTATCGCAAGTATACATGTCCGCTCGCTCAATGTGTGTCGGATGTGTAATGCGCAACGTTTCGGGCATCGGGCGATTTAATGCTCGCGGGGCATTCGGTAATAATGCACGGGCACGTGAATGAGTCGGCGATAATTCGCGCTATCGAAAGTAAGCAGCCGTTTCTCCTCGCCCTTATCGACTCGCTCGAAAATTCAAAGACGCTCGCTCGACGGCGACGGCGCGTCTGTAAAATTTAATGAGCCGCTGGATACGTGTGTGTATGTGTATGTGTGTGTGTGTGTGTAAGGCGCAGCGCATGATCGAAGGTCGCCCGAGGCAAATCTTGCATGAAGTCAATTTGACTCGAACAATAGCGGAGGTATATTCCGATGCACCGTTTCTAATTATTAAATAGAAAATTATAACGATCCGCAAAAGTTGATATTTTACACAACGACGAAAGTCTTAAGTCGATAAATTATGTATCATGCGCAGAAAGGCTGACGTGGATTTTGCCAAGCTCTAAAGAAAACTTTACTATCAAAGTGTTGCCATAGAGGGAAGAAATCTTATTAAACTTGTCCGCTTTTTACGCTTACTTTACACAATTTCGGCATATAGGTAGCCTTATACTTTTCAGGAATCCTAAAATTTTTTAACCCGCCGCGAACGATCTAAAATAACGTAGAGGTTCGTAGTCCGCGCGTTCGCGATCGTAAGAAGCAGGGATAGAGAAAGGGGTTGCGCACGGGGCTGTCGACGATACGACGACGAGGGACGTGCAAGCGGCGGGGTTACGGGGGGGAATGATAAAGGGGTGGTGCGCGCTCGAAACGGAGGAAGAGAGGGTGTCTCGACGGAGGAAGAGGAGGCGGCGGTCGGTGGTGGAAAGCACCCCCGACGGAAGAGGTGGTCGTGTGTGCTAGTGGTGGCACGAGCGAGCGCAACGGTGGTGGAAAGGGATTGTTTGAGAGCATCGACGAGGCAGACGGGGCCACTTGCCTCCGCTCGACACCCCTTTACACACGCCTACTCTTTCGTTCTCTCACTCTCTCTCTCTCTCTTTTCCTCCTCCCATCTTTCTCTCGTCGTCGCTGACGTCACCAGGCGGTACATACTTTTAAACGAATAATGCGAATTGATTTCGCGATTGTCGTCGTCGGCCCGGCTCGCCGATACGCGATTTTCCGTTCCCCGCCTCCGTCCCCCTTTTTTTTATCGCGGAGCTCTCGTACGCGAACGCTTGATACGTATCGAGCGATTCTTTTTGGAGCGCTATAGAAACAGAGCCTAGAGACAGCGGAGAATTAGTGACGCGATATTTATTAAAACAGAAACCAATTCCCTACAGCGCGGCCATTGCGATGGCTCGCATTAAATTGAATCCATTCGAGAATAATTTTCGATAACGAATCTCGAGAGAAGATTTTTATTAATTATATTATTCGTCACATTATTAAATATAACGCAAATGTATACGATCTTATGTGCCATGATTGCCCATGATTTAAAATACAGTGCCCATGACGAATACACATCTACACTCAAAATACATAATAAGCGTTGAAGCTACAACGAATTTGCAATGTAAGCACGATTACAGTATCCTGAGATTAGATTCAGTGCTTTTTTTTCCTTTCCGATGACACGGCGGTCCTGCACGGTCCTTCATTCTGCTTTACCGCGATATTACGTATTTGTCGCTTTCGATGACTGTTGTCAGTTACACGTAATTAAAAACAATATAAATCACCAAAAAAGACGGACAAAAGTAAAGTGTCATAGCGATATTGTGCTTCAGTCGAAAGCAATTAAATCCACCGCGTATAATAATGTTACTCCTCTGCAACCATGTTACTACTTTACTCCGTGACTTTTCTACGCGGCGCATTTGCAGCAGCAGCAGCAACAGCAACAGCAGCACCAGCATCATCATCAACGGCAGCTACGGCGGCAACGTACGCTAGAAAAACCATTCATTGCGCGAACGAGCGGCTCTTTTCGCAGCTCGGATGTACACACGGATATGTACGCCGGAAGGCCAGAAAACGCAGTGCTACGATTCATTTCCCTCTTTTTTTTTCCACCTGCCTGTCCGCACACCCGTTCTTTTCCCAATGGGCGAAACGCACGTCGGGTATCGCCGTGCGTGGTTAAACCGCGATCGCGTAACGCACGTCAAACGTGAGAAACAACATACACTGCATAATCGGTTCTTATTAATTCGTCGCGCGCGTGTGCGTGACGAGGATCACGTGCGAGCTCGTCCTTAACCCTTCCCCGTGGTTGAGATCGCGTGTACGGGTTGTCCCAAGACCGTTGATCTTAATTTTTACAGACACCGCGACAAACGAGAGACCTTCTTTTTGCGAAATCGTTACGCAATTTTGATGTAAAAAAATTTCTGGTAAATTGGTGAAATAAGGAAAAAATAATGTATGCGAAATTTTTTAGAACAGCGGCTTGAGAGAGAGAGAGGGGGGGGGGGGACATAAGAGATTCAGGATTTTCGAAAAAGAGAAATTAAAAGATAGACTACCAAATTAAAATAGAAAGTAGGTCTTAATACGCTTTTCAAATTGAATATAAAAAGATTGTGAAAAGATTTGGGAAAAAAAAAACATAAATCTGAATAAATCTTTAAAATACATCTTCGTTAATTTAGCAATAAAAGCATAAATTCTCCAACTTTAGCGAACGTTCTTATTTCCAACGTTTTTCAGACGCCGCGCCGGCGAACCACAGTCGAGATACTCGATCCCACGATTTCCTTGCTTTCTTCTTTTTTCGATGTAGATTGTGCGAGTACACATAGGCGTAGATGTTATCTATTGCGCGCCGACAAAAGTTCAAATTACTTCGTTAAAATCCGATCGAGAGTTATCTCAAACAATCTCGTTTGATGACGTGACACGGATGACGCAATTCCCAACTGTGAGTCTAATTGTAAACGTTAGGCGAGACTTGCATGCGTTCTCGCGTTCGAAAATCTAGTGTGGCTAAACGTATTTTCTCGTGTCTTATTAAATATACTTTATCATCCTGAACGACAAACGTTCAGGCATCACTCTTTTACTCTCGAGATTACGAAATGAATCGATCGTATGTTCAACAAGATAATCTTTTTCATCAAGCTTTAGTGTGTTTTAAATTTTTGAACTTGTAAAATATTCCTCTAATTTTGATACATTCTATGTTCGTAATTCTCGCTAAAACGACGAGGGAGAGCAGAGGGGGGTTTCATTAAAATAAGCCGACATTTTCCTTTTATAATTTAAAAATTTGCTCGCTTTAAGTAGTTCGTCATAAAAGAGGAAACCGATAACGTCGTTACTCGTCGTTCCTTCGTTCGGCCGGCCGATGTGCGACGCCGCGGATACGTTAAATAGATTAATCGCTTATGACGCATCGATCGAGGGCGACTAGCGAACGCGCGCATGTCCCCGCTCCTTTTTCTCCTCGGGAAATTGCTATCGGTCTTTGAGAATTAAACTTGGCCTCGGCCCACCGCGCCGCGCCGCGCCGCGCCGAGGTGGGGACGAACGGCAGGATGGTGGATTCATAAACGAGACGATGCTCCAGGAAGGAAGAGAAAAGAGAATGCAGGTTGCTTTGCGAGGTGCCAGGGACATCAATTTGCCGGAGTCGATCTTTTCCCGACAAAAACTCGACGGAATCGGCGGAATCAATCGCGAGTGTAGAAAGCTAGAGAACCTTGCATCGGCGATCTTAATGTAATAATCGTACATCGGAAATTTAGTAGGGGAGACCGGGGCTAACTCGACATCGGGGCAAACTTGACACTACACTTTTTGCTAATTTAAATCTATCGTAGAAACTTGCCTTTCCTACTGTAAATGCGTCTTTATGTGCTATTTGATGACATTCTGAGTTATGGTGTAATTTTTAGCGCGACATAAGCGTTTTTGATGGTGAAAAGTAATTTTTCTGATCTCTCGAAAATTTCTACTCTTTCATCGAGCTTTACTCTTGCAAACCTATATGTAAGTGATTTTCATGGGAAATTTGATGCTCTATATGAATCCGATAATCGTTTTTGGATATTTTCAAAATTTTCATGTTTTTGAAGTGACAAAAGTGAAAAACGACGTCCGGGGCAAAGTCAACACCACGCCGCTTCGTCGACTCCCATAACAAACGATGCTTGTCATGCAGCCGTATGCTGCATTAATTGTTTTTCAGACATGAGTTTAGATGAAGATAATTGAAAGTTCAACAATTTTTGTTCTCATTATTTTACATGATTGTTCTAGCTACTTTATTCCGAATTTTTGTACTTTTTAAATACACAATAAACAATGTATTTTCATTTTCAGACAGTAAAAAATAAGTTCCAGATCAAATTGTGTCGATCAGACAAAGTGTTGAGTTTGCCCCGGCGGGGTGTCGAGTTTACCCCGGCATTTTTCAATTCGAAAATTTGTCTTCGCGTCACTTTTCCTTTCCTGGCGGCAAAACAAAGCGACGTACAGCTAAACTTTCTGAATCAATTTTGTACCTGAAGGAACACTCTTTAAATATATACCATTGAATTTGCCTTAAAAATTTTAATTAAATATTAAAAATTGCCTTTGAAAAAATAGTGTCGAGTTAGCCCCGGTCTCCCCTACATCGTAAATTTGTAAACTCTTCAAAAGTGACCTCACACTTGCGATAAGCTCCGCGATTTGTAAACCTTTGCGTCATTTCTGTATTGATTTAACCGAAACTCATCAAGGTGAGGAATTAAGAGTCAGTACGTTTCTCAAAGAGTTACTCTTCTGACAATGAGTCACGATCAAAATTTGACGAAATACTCCCGCGAGGAGCAACACAATCAAGAATGGAGAAGAAAACGGTCGATATCATGCATCATCTCTCTGGCTTTAATAAATCTCCCTTTGTTCGCCTTCTTCCTCTTTCCTTCCCGCGTCTGTCTGCCCCCTTTATTCATCCGGTATTTCACCCTCCCGGTTCCCGGATCGTGGCGTGAGCACACTCGCTAAAAAAAAGCGTTCGGCTAATCGCGGTCGTAAAAAAAGGGAGGCCCGACCTGCCTACGTCGTAATCGAAATTCCTTTCCGTAACGCGATAAGATAACCGGCGGGTAACGCGAATCCGAGCGGGCGCGATTCGAAACGAAGACGGACGGCGTCATTTTATAACGAGCCACGGAACCAGCGTCCGCGCACTACGCCGAACGCCACGTCATGCTTAGAGTATCGCTCGTTTGCGGACTGGTGCTGTAATGGTGCAGTGCGTTAGCCAGAGCGCAAGATTCTTCGTGATTTTACTTCACTTTGAAACTCCAAAACGAAGCCCACTCGTTCTTTGGACGCGCTTTCCGCTTTCCGCTTCCTCCTCTTTCGTAGTTTGGAAACGTGCTCGTTTAAACTTTAAATCCGAAAAACGCAGCTATAGAAATGGACAGACTCGTAGGCTCAAGCACGACAGTACCGTTGCGATGTAGGGCAGAAACTTTTATGACGCTAATCCAACGATAAAATTATACCGAAGCAACGCGCGAACGTGTCAAAACTCCTGATAGCTAATGGTATTCTGATATTTGATATAAGAGCGTTCTATTCTCGAAAAGAAAACCCGTGTCAGCTAAAAAGGCCACTCTTCCGTGTGAACGACATGTAAGAGTGCTGGTAAACCGGATTGAGGTGTGAATATTCTCTTGACAACGAGAGAGAAGTGTGTCGCGCCTTTCATTGAAAACAATATCGCTGTACTCAAACACTATTATCTTCGAAATCGATAGCTTTAGAAACGAGTCTTACAATTTTCGAGTATTACAAAGTAATTCTCATATACTCATAACGAAGCAGAAAATAACATTTTATGAACATATTCAGATTATATGCATAATTATGAAAGAAAGTAACAAGAAAGACTGACTCGATATTGAAAAGGATATTGGTGGTCTTTAAATCTAAACGATATACTATGCTTTCGAGATTAATTCTTTTAAGAAAATATCTCGAGGGTTTTTAAGCGATATTAAATCAAAATTGCTGTAGGAATCTACTTTCAATTGAGGATGTTGAAATATTGAAAATGTCGGACTGAAAAGATACCCCGGGTATTGTTAGCATCCGGTTCTTCGGCGACTGAGCGCGCGATGTCGAAATCAGCCTCTGAAATCGATCGTTACGCGACGACTGCACGGATGATGCAGTCGTAGTCGGGTCTCCCTCGATCTTCCTTCCTGCGTGAGGCTTCGATCTCTCGTGGCGGGTGCCAAACAAATGGCGACGCCGAAATACAATCTGGCAGTCCTCGAAGTGGCTTCCTCCAGCTCTTTTTCTCGAGCTTCCGCTGTCGGTGGAACGACGAAGGTAATACGGGTTGCCCCCTTTAACGAGGGTCACGAGAGAGTGCAGCAGACATTTTCGCGAGTCCTTCTCTTTATATAGTGATGGATAGTGACGGCAAACTCTGCAGAACACGCGCGACGTTCCCTTAGAAAATAATATTTCCTTCGTATGTGGTAAAACGATAAGCCCGATCCATCCCGAATTCTTCGAATTTCCTGTCGTTAATCCTTTATGTCCGACGTGCCGAAGAGAGAAATAAAATTTGATGGCGTGTTTAGCGATTTTTTCCTAGAAGAGCGGCTTTAAACGGTGCAGTCATGGGTGTTTAAGCAGTCAATATTTTCTGGGCACTATTTGGAAAGAATGGTTTCTATCCGAGAGAACGAGAAGGGACGCCGAGGTACCCTTTAGAAAATCCCAGAGTCAACAGAACGTTCCTTAGCGTTATTAAAAGTGAGACTGTGTATTGGACCGTGAGCAAAAAGTTAAATGCACGTTCTTTTCGATTTAAAATAATGTTACAGAATGGGAGCGCGTTAATCGCGCGCGCTTGTCGCCTCGCCTCTCTCGACAAAAAAGAGAATCAGCCTACAGGCCCTGTTACGCAAACGTGCGATAAAACAAAGTCCCTCGGCGTCGTGGCGGAGCGGCGAGAGGTCGCGCGTTCGATGCTTGTAACTCGAATGGTTTTAACGGCTCGGAATTGCGCCCATAAAGACCAGGGAATGCACCGACGACGGCGCGACAGCGCGCGGGATTATGAAGATTGGCGTACGTTAACGCGTACACACGGTTGCACACGTAATCGAGCGAGCGATGAACTCGTATTAGCGTTTTCTCTCGATTAATCTCACCTCTGATCCGATCACGCCGCGTGTGACGCCATTAATCATTTTCCCGTTCGCAATCTCTTCGCGACTCTCAATTACAATCCACCGTGTGTGTATACGTTATACGCGACACGCGATGACGCGTTACATCGATGTTAAACATATCGCTGCGTGGTAAATCAGCAGTTAGAAGGCCCACCTCCGGTTCGGAGAACAGGGAGCAGGGGAACCTACCTGTCTTCTCGCCCTGTCTACTCTCCGCTTGTCGTCGCTGTCTCGGAAGGAAGCATCGATCTGTCCCGCGTCGACCTCTCTCCCGCTCCCCCGTAGAAAAAAAGCCGAGACGCAAGAAATCGAAGGAAAAAAAGAGATGACGGAAAAAGTGCTCGGTAGGGGGTGAGGAGAGGAGCAAGGAGAAAAGTAAGTACGAGAGGGGCGCGGCGGAGTCAGCGCAAGATGGATTTCCGCAAAGTTCGTGCGGGCCTTAACTCGCGAAAAATGTCAAAGCGAGTAGAAGAATAGGCCGAGAGTATGAGTGGGATGAGGAGGTGACGAGAGGAAAGGGAAATCGCGTCCGCGCGGGGTACTTGGTAGGTGAGGCGAAGAGGGTGCGAGACGTCCCCCCTTTTTGTGTACGCGTGGGGGACCGCTCGTTCGGTCGCGTGTGTAAGTGTATCTACGTATTTAAGATCCGGGGGATGCGAGGCAAAGGGGGACGAGCGCGAGCGGGTAGGCCGAGGAGGAAACGAGAGAGGGGGGGGTTCCGTGGGGGTCGCTTGGTAGGAATCGCATGACGGAGAGGGTACGCGGGACCTCGGTGGTGGGGATGATTGTCAAAACAGGGCTGCAAGACGTTACGAAAAATGTTCGTATTTATGGCACTATTTCCGCCGCTTCGAGCCCTTCCGCCCGTCCCTTCCACCGCCGACGCGCCTCGCGAATCGCTCTCCCGTGCCTCTTTTCCTCTCCCCTCGCTCGCCTTCTACTCACCCCCGCCCAGATCTTCTTCTCTATGTTCCCCTACCGCCGTCGTTTCGCGAAACGCACGTCGGTTCTTACTTCCTCTCCTCGGCTCGTCGTTGCGCGCCTCCGTACCCTCTTTCCACCCCTCCACGTCCCCTTTCGTCATCCCCACCCGATCGGTCTGCTCCGGTCGGAAGGGGGGCCCCACCACACGGCGGGCGCGCACAGCGGGGCGCGATCGTCCCCACCGCCGCGGGCACCACTTTAATGTTACATTAATAAAAAGCAACAATCAATATCTTCCCCGTAAAAAATTTTAATCTATAACAGAGAATTCTCTACCCCTGTGTGTGTGCCTCTATCCTACACCCTCCTGTTCCCCTCTGCCACCCTATCGTCCGTCTGCCCCCCTGCCGTTCAACCGATCCCCTCTCCTCCGTCGTGTGCCTTCTCCCGCGCCTCTCCGCCGCGCTCTTGAGGAAAGCGCGGTGCCGCCGCGGCTCGGAGGTCCTCAGTATCGTGCCTAGGCTCTACGCGTACCCCGCGACTCTTTCACGCTCCGTACCCGCGCGCGTGACGGAGCGAGAACCCAACGCGTTACACGGAGAGAGGTATATACAAACGTTGCTTCGCGTCGCGCCGTGCCGCGCCGCGCCGCGCCGCGCCACGCTTCCCGTTCGTCGCCCCGCACAGTGTCCGCGCCGCGCCGTACCCCGCCGCACCCCACCGCCCCCTCCCCCCGTCTCGCGGGAGGGCGCATTGGCGACGAGGAAAGAGGTGCCCTTCGCTGTCCAATTACACGTGCCCTTTGCTCGCGATCGCCTCGCATCTCTCGTTCCTGTCCGCGCGCCGACTTTCATTCTTCCTCTTCCTTTTTCATTCCTTTCTCTTTTTTTTTCCTCCGGTCTCCTTCTCGTCTCGCGGTCTCGTCTTTGTTCGTCTTGCCAAGTGTCCTCAAATGCCATAATGTTTGGGCTTGTATACCGTAGTTTTGTCTTTTCTCCTCGGCATTACTAGGGTTTTGTTATTGGACGGACTTATCAGTTTCATATAATGATTATTGCTATCGACCATTGGGGATTGATCCCGGGGCATAAAAATAAATTCGCTTTCTTTCTCTCTCTCTCTCACTCTCTCTCTCTAACTCTTTCTCTTTATCTCTTATTACATTTTTCTTGGTCTCGTACGCCGATGCATACTTGGTCTCGATACCCTTATCTTATCATGCGCGCTTTATTTTTATTGCATATTACTTCCTGTTATGGCAAGTTCTTTCCAGAACACAATAAACTCGTCCCTTTCTATCCCCGTCTCCAAAGTGTTCCTCTCGTCTCCCCGTGCCGAGCCGCGATGCGTGCGTGCGCACACGCGTGCCGTCCGAAAGTGTGACGAGGGCGATGCGTGGAGCGCGTCGCGCGTACTCGCGGCTGTCGGAAAAACCGGCCGCTACCAGATGTCTCCTCTCCTCCTGCCAGTGCGGATCTATCTCGCGTATCCACGAGCCGGGGGACGCTTCAGCGAAGATATACGCAACGGCGAACGGGGAGATGAATAGAAGGCCTTATTAGCGGTCGCCCCGTGCCTTCGAGTACTCGAGAGGCTCCCGTCTTCTTCAACGATTTCCTTCCAGCCTGTTGTTCCCCGCTTCCGTTTCGCTTTTCGTATCGAAGAAGCTTCGCTACGGTGAAAGTTTCGAGCTCGTCAATATCGATCGATCTCACGGCGGAAAAGATGAGATCGAAGCCGCGCCGATGTAAGAGACCTGCCGCGGCCTCGATCGGGCATTGTTATATAGTGTACAGGATTACCCATAGTTATCGTGTATCCCTTCGGATCTCTTTCTGATCGTATGCAAAATGCTTCCTTACGTTGCGCGTTGCATTAACGATTATTACATCCTGTGCCATGTAGAACCTTACTTCTCCACGACGTGTAAACTTCTATTTTTTGCGTAAAAGTTCATTTTATCGTTCAATACAAAATTGCAACAAGAAAACAGAAAAATCCTTTTCAGATAACGAAATCATTCCCTAATAAATCAACTCGTCCTACGTCATTCCATTGCTTATTAGGATCTGTTAGATTCGTATGTCGGAAGAAATGTTGACTTTGAAGCAGCCTGTACGGCGTTGAGTGCCGCGATAGAATCGCGAATTCCACGCTCGCGTACCTAGCGGCGGCGGCGAGGGCACAAGCTCCTCGACCCGCGTTTCTTCTACCGGGACAAAAGGGTACGGGAGAGACGAGGCAGGGACGATGGAGTACGAGAGAAAGAGGGAGACAGAAAGGGTAGGGGGAGAAAGGGAGAGACGGCGTGCGTTCGCGCACATTTATGCGAGGGCAACCGGAGCTTCTTCGAGCCTCGAGAGACTATAGTCGGCTATTTTAACGTATCGCGCAACCGGCGAAACGTGGAAAACGGCCGTTGCTTTCCCATTCGCGGCAAGTTACGGAGTAACGTTCTCGCGTCGCGATTAATAGGAGCACGTCCCGAGACTATAAGATAGTTTCTTTATTTAGCGAAGCAGTTTGCGTCTGTCGTTTAGTTCACGCAAAAGTAAATTCATCGCGAGGCTATTGCAAACGTACAGTCCCAGTATTATAATCGTCACGTGGATAAGAATGAAAGTAAATAACTGCCGTTTTTTAAATATTCCTAATATTGGTCTGTGGACAAGCGAAGCTTTTCGTAAATTCATCCGCATTTAGATCTCCAGAATGATTCCAAGAATATGGACGATTTACACATTCCCGTCTTAATATATTTAATCTTTTAACTGGTAAAAATACGATTAGATATCCGCGAGCCCTCGATAACGCATATCACATCCACTGTCCGTAGTAGTGATAAACATTATGATCGTAACTTTGTGTAAAACTGATTCGGGGTGAAAATTATCCGCCATCTGCTAGTCTCTTTTTCTAGTTGCCTCTTTGATAACTGTGCTACGCTCTTTATCATTCTGCCACAATCTCATATATTCCGTATATAAACTACACTTTTTGCTCCTTAATTTTTTCTTTATTACAATCTGTTATTATGCATTAGATAAACTCTAACAAGTACCACTCTATCTTCCCGTCGCGTCGCCCGGAATATTCGTCGAATGGTTCTTAAATCGGGGAAAGACTTGTTCAGTGATCCAAATTGATTTACCCAGCAGTGCAGTTTTGTAAGACGAGAAAAGTGATTCGCGTGCTGAATCACGAGACTGATCGGCGGTTTGGTGAGCTATCCGGAAACGAACCGCCGACTGATACACATCGCCATCGTTCACCAAGTCTCTCAGCAGTTCGAGCCGGTTTCCAGCAGTTCGAGGAACAGCATAGGTAACCATATGTCATCGTGTTTCTTTCCCAGCCGTCCACTGTAAACCCTACAATTCCCAGTATCACTTACATCTTCGAAACGCCGGGGTTTTCGGAGTATTTCCGACCGTTATGTTTATAAAATAAACCAGAGAAAGGAAGTTTTTTACATGCGTAGATAATTATACGTATTTTAAATGATAATTACGCAAGTTTGTCTTATATTGTCAGCGAAGCTTTAGATACATCAGGCATTCTTCGATCTTCATCCATTACATATTTTTATATTTGCGTTACGTTTTTATTAGTTACAACCTTTTAAAGTATAGAGAATTTATGTAACTTCCAAAATATAATTGAAAGAAAATTTTTAGTGAGTGATATTCGGAACTGAAAGGTTCTTTGAGGAATGTAGTCAAGGTTATTGACCCCGAAACGCGAATTTGCATTCTGTCGTGACAAATGGGACGATTAGAGGCCTTCAGGAGTTAAAGCAACCGCCGACGGCCGGTTAGGACCTTTAGGGCCAAAAAGCGACCAATGATCGTCGTTTAGGGCCTTCGATAAACATCCCTTCGGCACTTCGGAGAAAGAGAAGGTAAAGCCGGTAAAGAAAACCGCATCTTTCTCTTCCCCTCCCGGTTTCTGCCTTTGCCTATCTTTCGTCCTACCTCTCACCAGCACCAGATGACATTGCGTCGGGATATCTCGCCCCTGGCCATGCTTCGCTCGCGTAGGTCAGGTTGGAAACCTGTGCGAACGTTTCCGCAACGCACGCCACTCCCGCGTGCACGCTATAGGTGGGAGGAAGACGAGAAGAACGCGTTGTTCGAGAGAGAGGGAGAGAGAGAGAGAAAGACGTCATCGCTTTTCGCGAGTGTAACAGAGAAGGAAGAGCGAACGAGAGAAAGAGAGAGAGGAGGACAGCATGCGGCATCGTATAGTTACATTCGAATCCGTACGGGTGACTGAATGGAATGGGTCGTCCGTTGACTAGCGGAGGGTTGGGACGAAGGGAGTCCGCGGCAACGGCCAATCGTGCGCGGATTTCGTCGGAGCGGGGCGAACGGGAGACTGGAGGGATGAGGAGAGGAGACGAGGCGGACAGACCTACACACGTGCGTTCCTCGTGGAGCCAAGCCACGCTACGTGTACGCGTTCACGCAGCGACTTGCACACAACGAGGGGGTCGCCGCGTCATACGTACGTGCGTGAGAGCGCGTATGCATCTCTCGCGCGTGGGCACGCTCACGCACACGGTCGCACGAGCACACGCACGTGCGTGACGACGCCGGCGCGCGTGTGCGCGCGCGTACGTAGTACGGGACGCATTTGCGTGTGCGGCAGGAAACCAGCTGTGCGCATCGATCGGGCTCGTAGCGCGCGATTCGATTTTTTTCCTTCCTGCCGATGCTAGGGAGAGATAGGATGTCGCGTGACGCCGGTTGATCCGCCGGAGATAGGGGAGAAATTTTTAATCGACGGGGGTGAAGAGAGAGAGAGAGAGAATTATGCGAAGCTGCTATATATGTCGAATTGCGAGAGAGAAAATCGTGGGAAAGCTATGCTATCGTAATTGACACTTGAAATATAGCAGTGCCGTAATCATGCACGTCATAGGTTAATGTTAATTCGTAAATAGATGAAACAGCAGAAATTCGTAAGAAATAAAATTATTGCAGAGTTGTAAAATGATCGCAAGTCTTGTGATCTTTTTTTCATTTCGCAATTATCGAGCGTTAGGAAAATTTCATGCCACGGTCTCTTCCGTTTTCCTGTTGATAAATGAGATTTTCAGATTGTAGGAATACATCGTTAGAATATTTAATAATCAAATAATTCCTCACGGAATGTAGGGAAGCAAAATATCAGAATTACAATTATAGAGTAAGGCAGGAATGTATTTTAATCAAAGACAGACAGACAAAGAGAGAGAGAGGGAGGGGGAGTTCTACGCACGGAGCTGCGAGAATATTTATAATATTAAAATAAACTGCTTATTATTATTATATTACATTTATTATAATAGCGTACACTAATTACACGATATAACTACATAAATTCCAAAAGGAGCAGACGTACGCTAGATAAGATAATACAGGGAAAAAGGAGAACAACATAAGTATTAAATACATTAAAATACAATAGAATATCATAGGTCGTGAAGCGTAATGGCTGCAGAGTATTATCGGCCGTTCGCGTCTTATTCCCACGCGTAAATTGTCGATTGAAATTCGTCAGATAAGTATTTTCAATTCTCAAGGATATCCAGCCGTGGTGAGCTGGTAGCGGCGTCTTATTACCTGTTTACGAGGATACTGCACCGCTTTTCATTATACTCATTTTGATTGCGTCGTATAGTGTACGGGCGAGACGTAGAATTGTATCGTATATCTGGTCGGTGAAATTTTATGATTCGCTGACGATGGGAATGACGGTTGGGGACTCTGGCGCAGTGACAGATAAACGGGTCTAACAACCGAGACTGTGAGCTACCATAAACGCGAGAGGAGAGCGGAAAGGGGAGGGAGGAAAGAGGAGAGCTATGCGTTAAAGGGAACCCATTGACATGTTCGCGCGAATAAGCGCGCGATGCATTTATTTCCTAGTTTAATTTATGCCACTGCATTTGATTATGATAATAATCTGATTATCTGATGAATATTTTGCAAACAAGCTTTTTACCAAGCAGCAAAAGTGTTCATTAAGTTAATATCCACTTAATATAACAAGATTTCCGTGAAAATGTTCATGAATTGTGTTTACAAGAAATACGCAAAAAATAAATTTCTTCGTATTAAGGAAAGATTTTCTTTGCAAACAAGAATTTAAGCAATAATAATATATTTAATATTATCATTCATGTTTATAAAAATAATGGCAGCGTTATAAAAATAAATAGATATTGATATTATAAAAATACATGCGAGTTAAGAATTCAAAAGCGATTCTCCGTCCGACCGTGCGAAAAGGGCGAGGCCTTGATCGACTCGATGGAATGTTCGTTCTGTAAGATCGGGAACGCGGATCCGTCCCGTCTCGAAAACCTGTTGCATTTTAACGGCGCAACCGATTCTCCGAAAATCAGCTTAGCTCTACGACGGTAGAACACAAATGTTTAATTTACAAGAGCTTTCATTAGAAAGACTTGACATCGCGGATCTTTTATTTTTATGATCTAATTTTTATGGTTAATAACGCTTAATTATGCTAAAATTAAAACAGTATAAATTTTTCAAATCGCATTCTCATATTGTAAATATTTCATCAGACGATTTTCAACCAATAATTTTACATGTATATAAATAATGATACTAATAATGACTTAATTCAATAAATTGGTAAAATTCATCTCGAAAATTCATTCATTTTAATTAAATTTATTTTAAATTAAATTTTGCCAGATTTAATTCTTTTAATTTAATTTGTTGTTGTTTTCGTTTATCTTTTGCCTTGAATTTTTTGCAACTTTATTTATTAGAAAATGTTTTCATTCATCACGAAATACTTTCATATTCATTAACAACGTTTGCATGGGTGAGGGGGAAGGGGCACATTTCGAATCTCGCCGTTTCCTATTTTTAATCAAGTTCCGGGCAGGACAGATCGTTTTTTTGCTCAGCGAAAAGATTTTATCGGACCGAGCAAGAAGAAAGAGTGTCGCGTGCAGAAACGCGAAGTAAGGAGATATACCGCACCGGGGGAATTGGAGAGTCGATCGATCGCGAATGAGAGTTCATCTACTGACTATAGCCGATCGTGGCTGACGCGCGGCGGCCGCGGCGGTCGTGCTTACACAGATGGTTGACACGAATAATAACGGCAAAGAAGAAGAAAAAGGAGAAAGAGAGAAGGCAACGGCGCGCAACGGCTTCGCGTAGCGTGATGCATAAAATATTGAATGTAACCACGTTCTTCCACGCAGAGTATATGGGAAAGCACGGAGGGGGAAACGAGACGGGGAAGCGGAGGCCGCGGTATAGTGTCAACGAACACGCCGCTTACACGTACACTTTTCTAATTACGGCGCATTTGTACGTCGACAAAAGGGGGCTGGCGGCTTTTGAACAAGTGGGCGTCGTTGAACAAGTTGCCGTGCATAATGGCGTGTATGCGTGCGGCCCGGTAATTCCGTGCTGGTGCGGTAGTACACGGTAGCGGTAATGCGCTATGAATAATACCGCGGAAAAATTGAGTTCTTCGCGGACGGTAAAAACTGGACGATCTCATCAACCGGGGCTACCGTAGCTGCGCGCGCCCGTCACGTTTGACACGTCCAGCCCACGTGTGAATGCGCGCCGTCGGACGGGAAATCGATGTCTAAATTCTTTTCGAGAATACGTAAGGATAAGGAAGGTTTATTGGAGCACTCAACGTACCATAAAATCCAGGTTACGCTATTGGAAGCTTCCTCGCGACTCGCGACGTCGCGTCGAGGAGAAAGATTCCAAACGTTATGCACGAGGATTAACCGTTACGCATGAAGCTTTTATTTCTGTTGACAGTCGATGATATCACACCTTTACCATTAACATCGCCATATCCTCTCTATCGTCGCGTTATCTTATTTTATATCCTATTTTTAGAAAATTATACTTAGCTCAGCGATAAGATAGAATACGGGCAACACACGTGGGAATTTTTCAAACTTCCTAAATCCGTAAATTAGGAGAAAAGAGAGGCGAAGCGTATTTTTGTCACGCGCATTCCACGAACCGTGGAAACTCTCGCGGCGTTACGGATACGGATTGTAACCGCCGCGAACAAACGGAGCATCCGCGGTAGATTACGGTATATATACGTATACGTGCACGCGTACGCGTACGCGTACGCGTCTATTCACACGCGTACAGGCGAGAATCAGCAGCGGCGTTTTCTCGTTCGTTTGTTCGCACGTGGATTCTCGTGTTGCCGGGTGTCGCGTTTCGCGCACGACGCGTCTACGGATCTCACGTGCGAGGTGCGTTCCTTCCGCGCTGTATATTTTCGTAAACAGGATTTGTCCGAACAGATATCGGACCTTCGGCGATCGTTTCCCGCGCGATCGACGACGGTATAAAATCGCGAGAGGCCGCTCGAGCAATCTCGAAAGGGAACACAACCGCAACGGCGATCGAGTGCAATGGACAAGGTCGTCTCGGAGCGCGCTCGAGCGCTCTAAAATGCACGCTTCCGCTCTCGATTCTCCAACGGCTAGGCCGCTGGATATATTCGCGTCGCGAAACACGTCTTACCTTGAATCTCAAAGTGGGCAGTATGTAATTATTCGCGCCTTCCTTTTATACATTTCCATATATATATGCGTCCACATATCGCGTTTAGCCGTTGCTAGTTGATACCCGCGAGTATACAAAAGCGGAATCTTAAACGCAGCGATTTAAATTCTCGAAAGATTAGCAAAGACCTTCGGAGATTATGAGCGAAATTATTTGCGAAGCAACGCGCGCCGTCACAATGTGTTAAATGCGATTTTCTGCCCGAGCAGCGCTCGTCAAACTCGCGGTTTGTCGTCGAGGAATGCGCTCAAGCTCAAATCGCACCGGAAGTTCCCGCACTCTCACACGAGCTTTGAACCCACGGTAGAAATGGCGAACGGGCGGCGCGGGGCAGGAGGCGCGAACGAGGGGAGCTCAGGTACATCGCACGTCGGTACGCGATACTCGCGAGATCCTGAAGAGGACGATTCACTGCGTCGTACTCTCGAGTTCCGGCGAAACTCAAGCTGGCATAACATTCGACTCGACCGCCACTCGCATAGAATTTCCTCGTATCCAAGGGAAAAAAGTTTCTTTAAAAAACTGCGGAAATATTTGTACGAACGTTAACCCCTTTATACAACGTTTCCTTCAACAATGCCGCCGTGTCTCGAAGACACGTTACGAGTTACGATACTGAAAACTTTATCGCGGAGTCATTTTTTCCATGCTCAAAGAAAAACGAAAATTCTTCGGTTCTTCACGCCAAATATAGTCGAATTCCGAATCTTATTTCCAAACTAAATTCTCCTTCAATTAATTAACAAAAACTGTCTATTCATATCTCGACGATTCATCGAAATGAATAATTCTTAAATCTTTCATCATATTTTCTAAGAACTAAATCGACTTCATGTTCTTCAACCGCGGACTCTGCGGCTGAAGAAAATATTTCACTGCTCTAGAACGGCGTTCGTAATAATGAATCGTGGAGATCGATGCGTCTAACGAGTTCGCCGAGAAAGGCTGACATTATCGCGTGCTCTGTTATTCTAGGTCGCTTATATCTGGCAGCGAAAAGCTCGTCGTATATCACCTACCACTCGTGTCATCGACGTGATAAAGTAATACGACTCGATACACAAAGTGAATCAATCTTATCTCCTTATTAATTTGTATTTGTATTCTCAGATTTGGCTTAATCGTTCGGTAATTATGCGCTAATTTTTTTTATCAAGAAACTGATCCGAATAATGCTCCGTATTTATGCTCAAGTATCGCTTTGATAGTTTCTCGTTATAAACATAATCGATTTCCAAGTAACCTAAGATAAACGGAAGAAATTTTCTAAACCTTAAGAAAACAATTTCATAGTTGAGTAGTTGTTTCTCAAAGCTTTGTATACGTCATTCTTGCCGACTCTCTGGCTCTTTCGTCCCGCTTCATACGAATAAGATTAGCGTATCGAGCTTTTTCAAGCTCGAGCTTTGACAATCGATATCGATGAATAAAGATACGAATGGAACTCGCCAGGATGATATCGAGAAACTTTAATATAAGAGAGCAGGTTTTCGTAACGTTGCCTTTCGACCGGCGGCGGCGGTTCGGTTTTTGTTGACGGCTAAATTGCGAAATGAATTTTATCCAACTTCATCGGCCGTCGCCGCCACCGCCGTGCGACACGAAGCTCTTGGCTCTCGGCAAAGTTTCGTAGAAGTCGTTCTTCCTGGAAACGTGCGGAAATGCGAGAGGCGGCGACGACCGCACTTCGTTACGCGGAAACCACCTCTCGGATGGTAATTTCGCGAGGATGGGCTGAAAATCATCTAGTCTGCCCTCGTTCTTTCTCTCTCTATCTCTCTCTCTCTCTCTCTCTCTCTCTCTCTCTCTGTTTTCTTTTCTGGCTCTCGCCGGGCGAAACGTACGACTGGCGGGAATCCTGAGCGAGTTGAGACACATTATTCTTCGGAAGACTAGGATATATTAAGATGCAGTTTTCATATCTCGCTTATGAACGGTTATAAACACGAATGGATGAATAATGTGTCTGTTGTGGTCTCTAGAATCTTATAAGATTTTTCAAGAGTATATTGTGATGCAATATCACGACAAGACTAAAACGAATAAGTTATAACTGCGAAGTTGGAGAATATAAATATCAAAATATCAATCGTAAGAAGATAAATGAAATTATCCAGAAAATTTTGATATATTAATATCCTATAACCACAAAAATTATGATAGCTCATTATTTTTTAACAAAAATTAAATGTCATACTAGGATAGTTTGTTAATTTTCAGCAAGAATTAAATATTTATTACAAAACAAGAATCAATTATGAGGTTGTTTATACAGATAGTTCATGAACCGTGCTATTTTTTCATCACAAAGATACGATTCACCAAATATAAAGATTTTCTTTATTTTCCGCCACGTTTATTTGAATTTTCAGTACTTTAATGAAATGGCTTTTGCTCGTATAAACGTGTTTTCATAATTGCACGAAATATTAATTATGACACCAAGATTTCTGTGATATTTTCTGCCTGAAAATTCTCTCTTCTCTTCTTTCTCCTGCTATATCCACTTTCCACAATTGTACGTGACAATATGTGATTATTCATCGCGTGTGCGCCACGGAATTCAACAATGTGCCCACTCGACGAATCATCATCGTAGTGCGGCAAACATAATCCTCAAGCAACCGGTTGCGGGCTGCGCTCTTCCTCTCGGAATTCGCGATAACGCGGTAAGGCGGTAACGCGTCCGTATGAAAGGGAAGGAAGGAAGGAAGGAAGCAAGGAAAGAAAGAAAGAAAGAGACAGAGAAAGAGAAAATCGAGAGCGACTGTGCCCGCGCGCCCATCATATTGGAAATTCTTCGCCGCGATAGCGCGATATATCTACGCCGCACATCCGAGCGTGTACAGCAAAACACCATAGGAGAGACGGGACAACGAAGAGTTAAAAAGTGGTGGCGTAGGAGGTGGGAGAGGAGGAAGAAGAGAGTAGACGGAGCACAAGGAAGGAGACGGAGGAGGAGGAGGAGAGAGAGAGAGAGAGAGAGAGAGAGAGAGAGAGAGAGAATGAGAAGGACGCAGAGGTGGTGGCGGTGGAGGTGAGCGGGGGGGGGGAGTTTTTACAAAAAGTCAGGCAGAGAGCGCGGCCCCTTTCGTCGACGCGACCGGGGGGGTCAGGGAGAGAACGAAGAGGTGGAGGAGGACGGGGGTGGCGAGCGAGTGGTGACGCGGGGGGGAGGGGTAGCGGCGCACGAAGCGGCGGGAGAGGGCGGACGACCTCGGCGATGATACGACAAAAAATCAGATGCACGGCCATTGGCTGTTCTCAATTCGAATTATTGGCTTCCCCGGTCGCCGTTCGTCAGAGTCTCCCCGACCTTCTCGATACCCGTTCTCTCTCTCCGTTTCTCTCCTTCGTTCCCTCCTTCTCCGTATCGTCCGTCCCCGTCTGCTCTGCCTGCGCCGCCGCCACCGCTGCCGGCTCCTCCGTCGAGCCTCCCTCGCTGCCGCCGCCGCCGCCGCCGCCACCACTGCCCCCCTGTCTCGGGGGAATGGGCGCCGGCGAGAAGGGCCGAAAAAACTTCGAAAAAAAAATCCAATTTCGTTGCCATGGTGACCGGCGTGCGTTGACTTTGATAAAGATCCCCCGAACAAGCCACCTCTGCCGCCACCGCCGCTGCCGCCGCCGCCGCCCTCGCCCTCTCGTCCTCTTCCACCGTCTCGTGCTTCGTCCTCTTCGTTCTCCTCTTCTTCCATCCCTTGCTTTCCCCGCCGCCGGATACGACGCCGTCGCTTTCGCAGTTTCTCCGATTGTGTAGGCGCGCCCCACGTGCGTACCTGTTTGTGTTTGCGGGTACCTGTACGCGAGTTTGTCTCTGTATTTGCATGAGGTGGGTATTGTATGCGGCGCGCGCGAGAAGGTACAGGGGCGGTTCGGTGGCACGGGGAGGGATTCGGGGAAGGCGCGCGGTTTCAGTTTGACCCATATCGAAGGGGGGGAGGGGCCTCCTGGCCGGACGCACCACTCGCCAACCCCCGGCACGCTCGCTCGCCCGGTGATGGCGAGTGGTTTGTTTGTTTGTTTCGCGAGAACGGGCGAGCGGTGGCTATCGGAAAAAATTTTATTTACATGATAGAAAAATGTTTCCTGTGCGGAAGAGCGAGCGCTCGCGCGGCCCCGAAGAAGACGCGGCGAGTCACCCCTTTCTCTTCATCCCTCGCGGACCTCTTCCCTCGCCGCCGAGCGGTTTTACCTTTTTTCTGCGCCCCGGCGAGCGAAAGCGCGCGAAGGGGTAGCTAAAAGCTCCGTCGGTCGGAGATTAAAATCGGGTGGAGGATTTTAGGGTGGTAAGGCGGGGCGGGTGTATATATATATTGTATATATATATATATATATATATATATATATGTGCGGGATGGGTGAAAGAGAAAGGGGGTGGAATGACGAAGAGAGCGCGGTTTCTGCAGGACGGGGCGACGTCGAGTCGATCGTTGTCGTTCTCGTTAACCATCCGCGAACGAAATTATTTTCCTCCTGAGGAAAAGAACGCCCCCGAGCCTCCCTCGGTCTCCACCGAGTTACCGGGGAGCTAGATTAGTAATATAAATTGGTAATATACGTTTCTGCCTTAGTCTCGCAAGCCGCACGTTCCTGAATGGAGTCTGCGATGGTGTCTGAGACCTCCTTTGAACAGCGCCGCCAATTTCTTGTACGATTTTTTTATCATTCAATTGCACAGATATGATAATTGAACATCTTAAAAAATTTACGGATTACCTTAGCAAGTATTAAGGCTTTGATTACGTAACAGCATCTTAGAAACTAATCTCACAAGAATCTCTTACTAGAAATCGTACCCCTTCGACAGCTTAATTTACACCAAGCTTGAATAATTTTTTGAAAATAATTTTTTAAAACTTTCAAAACACTGATCAATTTTTCAAGTCATAACGAAAATATATTTTTATTGATTAAATCGGAAGACACCGCTTTCCGTTGTCGATTCGATTACAATATCCAGGTTCTGAATACGTACATCCCTTGAAGCGTATCCTCCAGTATGACCGTATACAAGCGCAACTCCTCGAAGGCACTTTCGTGCGCGCGCGTATTCGAGCTGAGAGTACGTGTGTGCCTATACATTCGTACGTACGTACGTGTGCGGCCGTATCTCTCCGCCCTACGAGCGTCTGATTTTTATTTCGAAAAACTTTTTTAATAAAAAAGTTGCACGCTCCCGCTCCCGCATTCTGTATATAGCGACGGGTTCTCGCGTACAGGCAGGTGTATATCCTATATAAAGGAGTGGCGAGGGCCAACTACACCGGACCGTGGCGCATTAAAAGTTTCGCCCGGCGCTCGCGATATTTCATAACTTTTCTGTGTTTCGAAAAACGTGCAGCCGGCCCGGCAGCCAGCCCGGTCGACTCCAGTCGAATCCGGACGAATCCGCGCGTGCACGCGATTCTTCTTCACGTGCACGCGCGCATCACGCGCTCCGCCCCCGCACGTGTATACCTCCGCCTTGCATTGTGCACCTGCACATTCTCGTCCGCGTGCGTCTTCCGCGTATGCTGGAACGCGGCGAATTTGCTGAGCGCGATGTGGCCTCGGAAATAAAGAATCAAGCGGTTCCGCCGAAATGTAATCGGATCGCTACTCGTCGACGATCCATGAAGTTCTAACATTTCGACATGCGCTTTCCCAGTACAGGGCGTTAAATTTAATGACCGGAGTAACGTTCCTCGTCGAAAAATATTGTTCTTTAGGATTTCGGCAGTTTCAATACCGAGTGATATTTTCTGGTATTCTTATAATTGAGCCTCGAATTAAAATTGAAGATTTGTAATTCTGCGACACTCGGTACATACGCCCAGTGTTAGTTTCGTTTTATGATTTGCATAGTGTTCGACGCGTTGGGTAACCCCATTCTGCGCTCTTCATCTGTGTACTTTTCTACCCCCCGTTTTGCCTTTCTTCTCATTTCTCTTCCATCTTCGCGAATTCCACTCTTCCGCTTTGATCAGTCCCCCTTCGTTCGCTATATCTTCATCCTTTTTTTTCCGTTTCGCTGTCCCCTCACCCCACGACCCGCTCGTTCCCTATCTTTTTCTCCGCGTAACTCGATTCACGTTCTCCGGTTACACGGCACACAAAATGTAGTTAAAATAATTTAAATATCGACAGCAATTCTCGACCAGCAATTTTCGAGTCGGCCATTTACGTCAAAACATGTAATGTGCTTGGCAGAATCATCAATTACATATCCCTACGTATATTACGTATGCCATACAGATCGTTTCAAAACTAACGTATTATTTTTTAATGATATTTTTTAAAAAGGATTTTAGAGTGAATTTTTCTTTCGGGAAAGTTAAACACATATGGTCCATAAACACATGCACGTTTAAATTTCAATATTAAATATGGCAATCGTGACTGGAAATAAACTTTCGTTAAATTAGATTTTACTTGTAATTAACAGGGAAAGGTATGTTTTTGACGTAGAACTACGTCTTTCTCGGGGGGTATGGGGGTATGACTGCAACGTTTTCTTGCAACGTTTTCATGCAACGTTTTCTTTTTCTCGAAAAGTATTAAAGAAAAATATACTTTATTATATAGTTTTTGAAAGCTCTCGATGTAAGCTAAATGTTTTCATGGTTAATTTTTCGATATGGGTTTGTTCTCGAAAAGTATTAAAGGAAAATATACTTTATTATATAGTTTTTGAAAGATTTCGATGTAAGCTAAATGTTTTCGCTCATCGTTGGTTATGTTCTCTTGATACTTCATCGATTTTTCGAAAATTTTTTAATATTGGGAATTTTGGATAGTGCGACCTCTTCGTTGGTTGCTAAATGTTTTCGCTCTTCGTTGGTTATGTTCTATTCTAATAGACGTAGTTCTACGTGTTAATTGCGGCACAGTTGTTACTGTGCTTGTTAATTTTTTTTTCAATTTTTTTCATGTTGAAATTTGAATCGTATGTTTGATTTACATGTTACAATGCTAATTAGATTTCTTGCTAATAGATTATTGTTTTGGGAAAATTCGCGTTTGTCAGAAATATTTGATCTTGTCATCGAGAAGTGACACGAAAATCTCTGTATATTTCACAATATAGATATTGATATTAATGAGTGCCTAACAAGTTTACAGACGATCTTCCCTTAGCAATAATTTAATCAAGTCTAATTAGGAAGCTATCTAATATGGGGAATTAATGGCAATTTAAGCTTTAAGGAGCGCGCAAATAGGTATATAAATATAAATGAGGTAATAAAGCCATTTTTCAATTAATTCGGAGCAGAATTTATTTCAGCAGAAATTTAATTTGAAACATTTTCATTATCAAGAGATTAAACGTTAAAAATAAATCAGCTACAGCAATGAATAATTTAAGGTCGACTCCGAATTAAGAAGCAAATCTATGACAACATGTCATATATTGAAAATTTACATTCTCTAATGTATATTACTTTTAATAAATGTGGGATATACCTTATTAGATTATTTTATTACTCTGTGTTTAACTTTCGTACATTCATTATAATTTTCACATGTCCGTAGTATTTTCTTATTTTCTAATACGTTAATATCTTAACGTGAATATAATATTTGCAACTGGTACTCGCAAAAATTCGAATTAATCTCGGGACCAAAAACTATATCAACGAGATATGGAACATATCCTGCAGCGTAACGAAATCTCGCTGCCGGTTGTCGTCATTAGGCATGACGATGAATCGCAATGTGACTTTCGCGCGCCAACATGGTATCGATTATATACCATCGAGGGGGGACAGCTTGGCAACAGAATCTGAACAAAGGAATCCGAATGTGCCATTAAGGGACACGCTCGCGCGCGCGCGCGGTTTCTAATTAATCGAAACTTCGATTACCTATTAATAATCGTCGGCAATAAAAATCCGCAAACTCTGTAAATCCGTTTCGTTCGCGGTTCGAACGAGCGCGGCTTTTCAATTACATTCGCGTCCCGCGGCGTGTGTATTGATGTCGATTGAATACCGTCGCTCGCTCGCGCGCGCAAGTATTCCAATCATCATTGACTTTTTACAGTGTACAGTGCCGCGGATTCGCATCGAGCACGCGTCTATAAATGGAAAGCTGCGCCGTAAGTCTTTCTCTCTCTTTCTGCGTTGATGCGCATACACTTTTCGTCCTGTTAGACACTGCGAAATATAAAAATGTATAGCTCTACCGAGATCGGGAAGTAAAATGTAATATCGCTGATACGTAACGAGCTGATACGAGAAGCGCGCAATCGCAACGCAAGTACAACAGATAAAAAGAATATCTGAATATGTTTTAAATTGAAACTAAAATTAGAATGAGTTTATTCGAATCAATCTGTAGCTTTCAGAGTTCGACAGAAAAATTCTTTAAGTTGAAGGAGTTGGCAAATCGTAATTATAACAATAAGTACTGTGGATCGATTATTTAAGATATAAGTAAATTATGTTACTGTTGATCGATTATTTAAGATATAAGTATAAATGAGTGATGACATTTAATAAATTTTAATAGCATCTACATATGGTCTATATTCAGATTAAGTTTTTAATCGCTCATTTAACTCAGAATTTAATATATACGCGTAGAAATTACGTCGGTTTTGCTTTAATCGGATCTCTGGTAAACTCTTTCGTCGTGTCAAGCCCTCTTTGCGTTGGCGGGACGATATATCGCTCGCATGCGCGCGATAACTAGTTCGACGAAGCACTTTACGCTAAATATTCGAATGCATGAAACGCACTCTCGTCCCTTCGTAGGATGGTACGATGCACGCGGCGGAATATAGTTCTGCTCAATTGTTTCATGGCAGCATAATGAAGCGCTTCTGAACCGGTTGTCTATGGCTATTCACTCGCTGTTAGGTACGCGTCTGTTCCGCCTATGCTACGCATACTCTAGTCTCGCATTTAGCGCTAAATGGGTCTCTGTTTGACAGGGAAACATTCACAAACGTCTGTCTCAGATTTTGATGATTTTCAGGGATCGCTGTTAAGAGGCTCAAAATAATGGTTCGACATTTTGTTTCATCAAAAATTTAGGAATACCTAATATAAAAGGAGGAAGGACAATAGCAAGTTCAATTAGCTGAACACAAAATGCTAGAGATAAAAATCTACGTATAAAAACTATATATCTAATGGTTATCAAAGATTTCAAAGGGTGCTTTTTTTAATTTTTTTGTATTATGATTTTTTAATTTCTAAATTTAATTAAAATATTTAATAATTTATATTTAAAAATTTAAATATTACAAAATTTAAAATTTTTAATTTAAAAAAATTTTAGTTTTTTTTTAAATTATTTTTTTAATATATTGGACACCTTAATAAGTAAAATTTCATCAAAGGTGCTTCTCCCCCATTCGCTTCTCTTCCCTTCCTTGAATTCATCTTAAAATAGTCTAAAAATGCAACTTTGTCATATGCGAATTTTCAATTCGATCGCTTAACTCGCCATTACTTACGTTCTCACGCGTTCTCTCTCCAAACATTCGCAAATTCGTGCACAGATGGACTATGAGCCAAACCATTTGAAAAGAGTTGTAGATAACCCGGTAGTTCCGGGACACCGTGTATAATTTAGATATTCCACGTAGATTGCTCTTGACGGGCGGACGGCCGGCGGCGCTTGCTATGCCGACAGCTGCAACCGACTGCTCATGTTCTCATCAGCGCGCATTAAGACGCTCTCCGCCACCGGTCATTCGCATTAGCGTACCAGGAAAATGAACGGCCACGCACTTGTCTTTCCCATGAGCCTCGGTTCCGTTGCTGCACCGTTTTTCTTTGCCCGCCGCTACATTACCTTCATACTTTAATCCGGAAAGGGACGAGTTATCGCCGACGTCAGATTCATTGCGCTAAAGTTAATTAAGCTCGATCTCCGAGTTGGAACTCACAATAATCGAAGTCGATACCGGCTTTAAGCCATTGACATCATTATTATTATTATTACAAATTTTAATTAACTTAATTAATTATTTAATTAGTAATTAAATTAATAATTGAATAATTATTAAAATATCTTTAATGAAAATTTTATGCTATTTCGACATATCTGTGGACCATATAACAATGTGAGAGAGAGGGGGGGGAGGAGGAAAGGGAGAGAGCAGTCCGAACGCAAAGCAAATTACAAAAACTAGTACACATTTTTTATCATTCGTCTGCTAAAAGGTTAGTTTCTGCTATTGCTTCTCATTATCACTATTTGCTTTAACAACTGTAATTCGTCTTTAATCATCGTCCGTTTCTGGATCGTGGCACTAATTATGATAGCGTTATTTATTGCACAGTACTGTATGCTGGCGAGTGCTACACATAACGTTGTCCGTTACGTAACGCCGTACGCAGAGAAATAAAATTTCATTAACCGTGGTTAGAGCTAACCGACCTTAGTGAAACCGGCTCTAAATCACTTGTCAAGTGCAGGGTTCGGACATTTCCACTGTCGTCCTTTGTATGAACGGAACGTTCAAGACTTTCGTTGCGGCAGCAGAAAACCACGATAATCGTGGCGAGAGTCTCAACCATTTGAGATCCCCAATCGCGATCGACATAAACAATGCTCTAGCGTGTTCGACGTGAGTTTCATTGGCTCGGCTAGTCCAACGTTTCGCTCGTTATCTCGCCGCGATTTCGACTTAGCTCTTGATCTTGCAGCGAGAGAACTACTCTTTGGTCCTTTCTTCGATGTCGCGTTTTCCTTTTTTTTTTTATCATTATCATATATCCCACTCAAAACCCTACAACTTTTATATTCAACATTTTTCATACAACGTATACTTTAGAAGATATTAAGGTAGAAACTTTTATAAAAATAAATATCTCCTATATCAGCGCTCGGCGAGAAATGAATTTTTCGGCCGATTTTCAACTGGTTCTATCTAACGCTATAGACGGAGTTAGCTGAAATTTCTTCCTAAACTCTGCCCTATATATACATGTATGCATATTTATGTATATCTCTATCTTTCATGCGTTTCGTCTACGCGTTTTGCCTATATACATTCTTTTTTCTATACCTTTTCTATGCTTTTGTATGCTGTGCCGAACCTGTTTTCAGGTCATTTTTGTCTTGATTCCGAAATTGGAGGACTGTCCCAAAAGTATAAATTGCAGGTATACAAAATTATGCACACATAAGTAGAATCGTTTCAAAGAACCGATAAATTTTATAATTTTTATCTTTGTGTTCTTAAAGTAATTTTCCAAACACACACAGTGTTTACGAAGCAGAAACTAATTGTGATAATGAATTTAAAGAGATGAAAATATTAGTGCGAATAATTAAAATTTTTTGGCGACTTAATATATGTAAAAAGCAAAGTCTTAATTTCCAAGCAAATTTTACTCGTACAGAATTTTTAATCAGAGACTTGCTTACCAAAATATTTAACTTAGAAAATTAAATGTAGGAAATTAAAAAAGTTACGAAAAAGAACGGTGTCTAATTAAATTCTTGTTAGAGAGAACTCTACTCCAGATTCGGCCAAGAGAGAATTTTCAGGCAAGAGAGAAAGCGCGACAGCTTTTACGTCCCACGCGTTAAAGAATCTTCGATGCTTTACGTCGACAATAAATATCGCGTCTTCACGAAAGTCGTCTCTCCTTTGTCTAACGAAGAAAGTTGGGCTTCGCGCGAGGAAAGTATCGTAGTGAGACGGATGAGTCTGCTAGCGAAACGATCAAATTTCACATGCGCGAACTGTAACTGACCTTTAGCAGAGAAAGCTTAATCCTGCTCGAGTAGAAGCCGTATTTGGCTCATGTTTTGTTAGCGTAAATAAATTAGTTGGCGAAAATCAATCATTCATAACACAAACACCGTGACGAATCAAAACATCGTTTTCAATTTTTATTATTATTTGTTATATATAATAATTATTATTACTATTTACATGATTTATTATAAGCATTATGATTATTCGTTGTAATTACTTCCTGATTGTCCCTTTCTAACTTGAAATGTGTTTAATTATTGAAATACTCCTTTTTTGTTATTATTTAAAGTTAAATTTTAATATGTGGTCCTGTCTGGAAATTATGTGTTGCCGCTTAAAGAAAACCGACGTGTATGTATTTCAGATTTTTCTCGACCGCGGAAGTGAAATTTCTAGTCCGTTACCGAACGACAGACTCGTAATCTACCGTTTAATAAATCGGATCATCGATCTAGATTTCGAACTTGCCGTTTCGCTCGGCCAACTTTCTTGTTTTCGCTCAAATGAGCCTTTAACTTTCCTCGTTTCGAGGAAAAGATTCTAAATCTCTCTGTAAAAATAAACTCGATAAAATACGTTTACTACAAAGAACATAGTATAATATCGTTTAGCAAAAAAGTCGAGAGAGAAATTTCACTTTATTTTTCATTATACGTAATGTACTTTTCGATTTTCAAACATCATTAGGTACTTTTCCCCTGGAATTATCTCTCGCTCTCCTTTTCTCTCCCCATTCACTCCCCTCCTCCTCCCCCCCTCTCTCTCTATCAATATCTTATATATTAATAATTAAGAAAAAATGTTTTGATGAATAGATTAGATTGATCAAAATCAATAATAGTATGTAATAATCACAAAAATATTCGAGATGTTGCGGAATGAAATTATTGTTTGATATCAAAATGATAAGAACATTTATACCTAAGTCAAACAAATCTGCATCATGTCGTATCTTTCTTTTGTTGAAGGGCAGAAAATTACATTTTATAAGCGTTATCGATAAACATCGATAAATAGGAACTCGAAAAGAAGAAAATTGAAAAGAGATCGCGAGATAGTCCGTTATAAGACGTTTCCCGGTCACCAGGCATCATCGCAACCACGCGAAAGTGGTTTACCACACTATATTAAGTTAGGATAGGTCATGCTTTGATTCACGGCAGTTCTCCATACAGCATCACTTTCTCCTCCTCTCCCCTTTCTGTCATTCTTTGTCTCTTTCGCTTATAATTCTCTCTCTCTCCCCCCCCTCACTTCCTCTCTTCCTCTCCCCCCTCTTTTTCTCTCTGGGCCTATGCAAGTCTTCCTACATGATAGTGAAACCTAATCTAACCTAATCTAACCTAACCTAACCGAAAATGAAGGACCAAAAAGGGAATGAAGCGATCCTGCATAAAGGCAACAAAAAGGACAAAACTTGTCCCACAAAAAGGAAATTGTAGAACTGTTCCGAAAATTTTTTTCTGCGGGTCACTCTTTATACACATAAAACAGGTTACCTGAATAACTCGCCTACTTTTGGTAATAGGAAAAAATGCATCAAATTTTGCTTACTTAACTTCAAGGGGAACATAATTTGATGTCAATAGCTTTTTGTAGGTGAAGGTGTGGAGGAGATGCGAAAGTCAACTTAATTTTTTTAAATAGAATTATATGATTTTTTTTACATAATATGATTCTCCTAGTTATTTTGCATATAAAGATATTAAAGTAGAGTTATCAAAAAATTAATAGTTTACGAAATACTTTATACTTTATTCTGGCAAGGTGCCAGACTACGCGATAAGATAATATTTAGCAAAAATATTTTATTTTGTAAAAACCAGAGCGATCGGCAGGTAAAGTAGTAGTGCGTGTTCGAGATATTTGTATTATTTGTTACCTTTGTGGGTTTCTAGTCCAATTATATATATTTAGCAGCGGTTAACTCCGACAATCGCATGAAATCTATTAAATAAATATTAAGCATTTCATCGTCTTTTCAAGGATTTTTTATTTTAAATTTTAATCGAGTGCATTGCACGTCATGTTTATTTGTCACAAATATCTTTTTATTTTATGTTTTTTTTTCCGCATGACAAAATGGACCAGCGTTATAAAAGCGAAGAGAAAGCTAGGCGCATGCGATACCCGGTATGCCTTTGAGTAAAATTAAACGTTTAGTTTTATTATAACGTTCGTTATGTTCAAGTGTTCTCCGGTAACCAACTGTATATTTAAAATCGCTAACCTTTTCATCACTTAAATATTAACGGGACTTCAATTTGGTGATCTTAATCACTAACTTAATTACGATTCTATATATTCCCTCTAATCTTCTCAATTTTTTTATTACTCTCCCGCTGAACTTTCCATTCGGATACTTTCGCTAAGTGTAAGATCATCATAAAATATTTCATAAAAATGATCTGCGATGACATTACGTATAATGCAGTTATCGCATCCTGGGAAATATTGTTACTTTTTTTCAATAACAATAGTTTTGTAGTTTTATAAATATTATACGATATATGTTACAAGCAAAACTATTATGACTTCTGGACACAGGGAGTCGATTATGTATCTTGAAGAAAAAAGGTGGAAATTACAAAAGTAATCAGGTTTATTAGATTTTGATCAATACAATCGCAGATACTGTTAGTGAATTTCTTTATTTGTGTAATTTTCACATCTTTGATCAATTTCTAGGACGTGGAAACGCTTACCACGCATCAAGGGGTGACTCAGTAGTCAATCAATGTTTTTTTTCGTAAGTAAGCAGTGATTTCGTGGGATGTCGCTTCAACTTCTGCTACACCGATATGTTATGCATGTGATATAGTGGTGTCGTCCCAATGTTTTTGTGGTGGGTAATGTCGCTGATCCATAGACGCAGAAACGTCGTGCGGCAAGGTGCGTTGACCAATCAGAAGGCTGCTGCAAGTCGCCTGCGTTAACCTCCGGCAACATCAAAATTCGTTGATTGGTCAACGCACTCTGCCGCATGGCGTTGCCGTGTCTATGGAGTCTTATGGCGTTTTCGATTTGCTACTCGACCCGACATACATAAATATGTATGTATTCCACGTCAATGATGCTAGAGTCCTGTATACATGATGCGACCCGAGTCGGTTTGAGTCGCAAATCGAAAACTCCATTAGCATAACACTTTTATAAGCTTGTCCGTTTTAGCTGAACTTTTTGCACGGTTCATCTTTCCTCTTTTTCTTTTCACGTTAGAGAAAAAAGGAGAAAAGATGAACCGTGCGCAAGAAGTTCAGCTAATACGAACAGGCCCACGTCCCACGGCAGCACTGGCGCGGGCAAACGTGTGCAAACGATTGCACACGTTTGCACACGTTTGCCCGCCACCATGCTGACAATGTGGAGATATGTGCTTTTCACGTAAGTCTCATGTGCATCTTTATACATCCATTAGTCCGGCAGCCGGCAGTAATGCCTGGACATTTCGATGTGTGTATGACATACATGTATATGTATATGTATATGTATTATGTCCAGGTAGACTGTACTCAGTTTTTAACCTTGTAATTGCCTGCCGTGAAAATTAAACGCTACCTTTGCATGAAACCTATACCTAATTGTAAGATTTGATGAGCAGTTTCCAAAACACCCGGGTTTTGGGCGTATCCAGATAGTAGATTCTGAAAAAATTCATTTTTATTTATTGCACAAGAATGAGAAAAAATCGTACAGCGTCAGGAATCAAACCTGTGTGGATCTCTCGCGCGCGAATCTCGCACGTTGCCACTCAAGTCACAGCCACGTGAACGAGCCACATGTAAATCTACAGGGTGTCCAATTTTAAAGTTTGCAGTGCTATATCTCGCGAACCGATGATTTTATTGAAAATTGTTTCAGACAAAAGTTGCATGGTTTGGAGGAGGGTACGTGATTCAGATGTGATTCATGTCGTAGATGTCATCGTTTTCAAGAAATTTTAAAGGCGACTAATATCTTAAATGGAACTTGATTTTTTCCTTGAGACAAAAGTTGTAGATCTCGTCGAGACGTTTTCAAAACACTATAATGAAGCTCTCTTTTGTTAATAATTTCCTGAAATATTTTAAATTTTGTCATAATATTTTTAACGTAAAATATGCACTGAAAAAAAATCTGGTTGAATTAATTGGACGTCTGGTGGAAAATGAACGAACCAGATTTTTCCAATTAATGCAACCAGAAATTTCAATTAATGCAACCAGAATTCTTATTAATTCAATTAGATTCTGGTAGATTCAACCAGTATTTTCTGGTGGAACAAACCAAATTTTTGTTTAGTGTGAAATATCTCGTAAAGTATTTATGTTTCGATGATTTTATTTTTATACTTTTATACGTAGAATAATGAAAGGAATTGATTGTTGAAAAAAAAATATTATTTTGAAAAATTTGATTGCATTTTGTAGATGCATGCAATTTTGCAAAATTGCAAATATAAAAATTAATATTATTATATTGTTTCCTTTCATTTACGTATAAAAGTATGAAAGAAAAGTCATCGAAACATGAATGAACATGAATACTTTACTTACTGAGATATTTCATATTTTATATTAAAAATATTATGACAAAATTTAAAATATCTCCGGAAATTCTTAACAAAAGAGAGCTTCATTCTAGTGTTTTGAAAACGTCCCGATGAGATCTACAACTTTTATCTCAAGGATAAAATCAAGTTTCATTTAAGAAATTAGTCGCCTTTAAAATTCTTTGAAAACGATGACATCTACGACATGACTCACGTCTGAATTATGTGTCCCCCTCCAAACCATGCAACTTTTGTGGGAAACATTTTTCAATAAAATCATCGGTTCGCGAGAATATAGCACTGTAAACTTTAAAATTGGACACTCTGTATATATTAATCTCTTGCTTGTGCAACAAATAAGAATAAAATTTTCTTAAATAAAAATAAAATCTACTGTCTGGATACGCCTAAAACCGTGTTTTGGAAACTGCTCATCGAATTCTACAATTTGGTACAAGTTTCACGCAAAAACGGCGTTCCCAATTTTGAACCTCCTCTTGTTAGAAGAAGGCTCGAAACTAAACATATTTTTATAAGGGTCTCTTGTGCAAACAAGCTTTTATACAAATTAATATAATTTAAAATATTTAATCATGACTTTTAAAAATTATATTTAAAAATGCTATGTTTAGTCGGCACGAAAGAGCTCAGCCATTAAGCTAGCTTCATCGACCGATCTACATGAACGATAGCAAATATATTAGCTACCAATTTGGCCGGTATATAACATAGTCAACATACGCCAATATACATATGTTAAACTAATGTTGGACATTATGAATATGTTAGTATCTGTATGATATGCTTAATACTAGCTATATGAATACAGATCAATAATTAACGAATGTGGACCAATATTACAAAGAATCGGAAATGAGAAGGAACAACGTTAACCAGCTAAATCCACGATCTCGCACGAGGATCAACATAGGCCTGTTCTACAACACGTCGGATGTCGGAATCAATGAGAGAATTTCTTTTTCGAAAACGAGTTCTTCTCATTGGATCATCGGCTACATTCCGACAGCAACATACGACATATTGTAGAACAGGCCATAATAATGCTTCGTGATGTCGTGTCGTCGTCGTCGTTGCATAGATATTTCTGCTGCGATCAGTGGAGTGGCGGTGAGGCGGAGAAGGTGCGCTTGGTACAGAGGAAGGGTGAAGCAGTCGAGGGTGAGCCACGGACGACGAGACAAGCCGCGGAGAAAGGCGAGCTGGAGCGTCGATAGGGGAGCTGGGGGAATGAGCGAGGAAGAGAGAGACAGGCCGAGAGGGTGAACAGGGTGAATCACGGAGGGGTGCCGCGAGTCGAAAGGACAGAGGAGTGGGTGCCGGTGCCGAGGGGTGTCTCTTTTGAGCCGCCTGAACTTTGCCAAGTTCGAAACCGTCCGAGGCCGATGGCGACTCCATCCCCCTCGCATCGCTCTCTCCCTCATCGCGGCATGACTCACCCCCTCACCCCCCCTTGCCATATCTCTCTCTCTTTCTCTTTATCTCCGTCCTTCCTTTCTCGTTTGCTCGTCTCCTCTTCCTTCCCACCCGTCGACCCCGCCGATGTACTCGGCGTACCCTCGCGTCCGCCGCCGTCGCGGTATTATGGAAATTTTGAACCAATTCGAAAATCAATAGCCACCGCCGCGGGGAAGAGCGCCGAGACGGCCTGCGCCGCGCCTTCCAAGCTTGGCTTTTTTAGCGTCTGAGAAAATGTGATGTCTTCCATCTTCTGTCTGTTTCTACTTAGCCGGCGAGGGCGGAGGCATCAATGCTCGCTTGGTCTCGCCCATCAGGTCACGATTTTCTATCCAGTCGGACAAAATGACGATACCTAAGAAACTCTTTTGTTTTGCACTTCAAGTGTCGGCAATATAAATTATCGTTTGCGAATAACATAACTTATGGTCGACGACTTGAATTATTATCGTTCTCATATATATATATATTTTTTAATAGAATAGGATTTGTTTGAGACCACGTAAGGTCTTATATGAATATGAATAATGATACATATTTTTCTATTTAATTATGATTTAAAGTTTGAACTAACGTTCGAAGATTCACTTGAAGGCCACTTTCGGATCGATTTTGTTCTTTTGCAAATTTTACTTGGCAAACAAAGCGGCGAGATTATTATGCTATGCCCGTGATCTTTCGACGAGTCGCGGTCGAGTAATTTTCGAAAAAAAATCGTAGTTTTTGTTAGCGATTAAAATCGCGATGGCAGCTTTTTCAACGCGGCGACATCGAAATTCCGTTGTCTCGGAGCTCGGGAATCGCTATGGTTCTCATGAGTTTCAGTCGCGCGAAGGATAAAAGGTAGGGAGAATCAGGAGAAAGAGACAGAGCGGGGAAAAGGGGGCGCCCCTGGAGATAGATGGCGGGGAGCTTTTTTCGTTTTACAAACTGGTTCAATTTTTTTCTCAAAAGCGGGTGAACACCACGGGAACCGGTTGTATCTACGCCGAAACGACGGAACGAGAGGAAGAAAGAGAGATAGAACGGAGGAAGAGGCAAGATGGGAGGGGAGATGGTAGACTTCTCATCTTTTCATCGTGAGTTTCATGCCTGTACCGAGCATTCCTGTTTCGAATCCGATTAACCCTCTCGCAATAACGAATACTTTCTTTTAGAAGAACGACAATTTTATCCGTTAAAAATAGATTGTTAAAAGTTTTAATTTTATTACGTTTTTAATTACGTCGTATTTGACGTTATAACACGAGAGTTATGAACAGCCATAAAGCTGTCATATTTTTTTTAATTCAGTTTTTAATGCATTTTTTTATTCAGTTGGGCATAATTAAAATTTTTTTGTGATATTCAAACATTTGAAATTGAAATAATGTAATTAAATTTTTTATTATGAAATATAAAATATAATTTATAAACGCATAATTTTTTACGTGCTAAATGTGACTCGATAAAAATATTAATAGAGAATGCCGAATGTGAAATTTTGCAAAGCGACTTTTATGGCGATTGCATAACCATGGTAATCGATGTATTATTCTCAATTTAGGACGTTAAATCGTTAAGTATTGTTTCTGCAGCAAAGTATTGCATTTCGAGGCCACGAATTTCCACATCGACGAAAGTCTCATTAGCCGTGCGGAAAAGCTGAAACATTCGCGTTCGAAGAGTATTTGCGAAGCGACGTGTGCCGCCGTTTATAACGTAAACGTTGTAGGTAACTTTATGGAAATCTCTCAAGGGAATTTTGCGCCTTAAATTACGATAAATTATTGTCGCGATATTATAATGCGTGGTTGCCTGTCTCTCGCTCGTAATAGTATTCTGCAATTCGGCCCGATTCGGTCGCCGGTTACGTCGGTCGTTTTCGTCGGGTTTAATAATAATGAAAATGTCGTGCTTTAGTAATGAGGAAGGTATTTGTTGGAAATAGTCGCGACCGCGAGATCGCGATGCACTTATTCGCATGCCGATTTTTTTTTTTTTTTTTCCTGTAACAATGATAGCACGTGATCAAAGAGTTTATAAAAAAAAAAAAGAAATAATAGCGCTTTGGGGAAACTACATTTAAAAATTTGAAACTTTGCGTTTGTAGATAATATCCATGAGAATAGTTCTCAAAATAGCTTGAAAAGTGGTTCTTTGAAAGGATTACGCTTTTGGAATACGCTAAAAAAAATGGAACGCGAAACATAGTATTTTGTATTGTATTTCATATTTTCATTGTCTGTCTTTTGAGCGAATGCATTCTATTTTCGTATGCTCGGTGATATCGCGATTGTTATGATAACAACGACGGAACTCTAAGGCGATTTGAAAAAGGCTTTTGTGCATGACACACTTTTCCCTTTCGTGAAACCTACTTAGGGGAAGCCAGCGCGAAGTGGGTTTCCATTAGCAGCTGCGTATTATTATTTAGCAGGTACTCTGAAGAATCCAGAAAAGTATATCTTTCCAGTGACGTGCATCACGCACCCTTGGCCCGGAGCGAGATCAGGTCGATCTAGATTTCGTCGACTTTGTGAGTGCGAATATTTCTACGTCGTTCCATCGATCAAGGAATCCGTCACTAAAATTAAGATCGACATTTTAAAGTGGGACATACAGCAGGTTAAATTTAATTGTCACAAATCGCAACGTGTCGTTACCGAGGGCAGAAAACGAATTCTAAATGATGAAAATGTATTCGTCACGTATAAGATTAGCGCGCTCGATGCGCTGTAATTATCATGCCCGTTATCGGTGTAAGCACCATTGACATTGGCGGCGGTAAGCGTTATCGGGGATCGCTAAATGCGGACATGTTACGGTCGTGTTATTCCAAAATCGCTGTAACATTCCCGAGACTAAAATTACTCGAGCTTATACGAATTTAGGAATCTAGGACGAGCGAAGGAGATTGGCGGGTCTCGGGTCTCGGCCTTCGCTCTTTGCCGCGGCTTCTCCCGGATTCGAGAGGATCGATTATTAATCGTTCCGCAGAAAGATTCCGTCACAACACTGAAAAATTAATGCCGACGAACGCGCGATTTTCGCGAATCTCTCGCGCCCGTTACCGCGCGCGATCGATCATTATACTTTGCCTCGAAACCGGCAAGGTCGAATCGGGAAAAACAATTTGGTAGATGCTTTATGTTTCATGAGGGTTCCGCTTGATCATCGGCCAGGGAAAGTAGTTTCCTTGCGAGATTTAACCATCTGGAATTGGAATCGATTCGATTTGTCGAGACGCAGCGACTCTGTCATTAAAAATTAATTCAACATTTTTATCCACTCAGAAAAAGTTAGAATAGGTAATTGTTTAGGGAAAGCAGCGTTTCGTGTGAGAAAATATCTTGGAATTAGAACATGCAGTTGAACGGAGAAACGTTTGTACCTTATATACCATTCTTTCCAGCTGAACGTTTCCCATTTATAAACATGCGACATTTAACGATAATTGCATTTAGAAACTATCTTGTGACCCATTTTTTAAATATTTCGTTTAACATTTAAATGAACTCTGGTAAGTTCAGGATTAAGAACACTTTTAATAATTGATTTATTCCTATTTAATTCGCCTCTTGCGAGGAATTGGGTTAGAGTGCGGAGTCATGCAATTTTTGGATAATCGACTTTAAAGCTTAAAACGTTTCTCTGCAAAATTTAGTACTTACATTCTTGAAAGCTTGTTTGACCTGCGAAAATACAGATTGTAGCGCAGATTGGTAAATAAATCTGTTTTTTAATTATTTAATTTACTTCGTATATTTTTTCCCACTTTTTATCTTTTCACTTTTTTAATACTACTTTTCTTCTTGAACGTGTCAATTTGGATAATTTAAATGTTTCAAAAATACAGAATGTTTTCAGCAAATTATTGTAATTTCAGATTTATTATTTATTGTTTAACATGTTTCGTAGCGTCTTTAAAGACTTATCAATATCATTATTCGTTAATAACGAACGTTTAATGTCATTGAAAAATGCGCCTCGTAAAATGGAACTCTCGGTAACTAAGAGACGGACGGAAAAATAGATTTCAATAATCCAGACAGTCGCATCATTATTAATGGCGCTTCAAGATTAATGTGACTTTGATAAGACAATTGTAACGTATCGATTCTTACCGATTGTATTCCTCGAATACAGTTCAAAGCTTGTTTTATCGATTCCGCGTTCTTTTATTCGTTTACAAATGTAACGGCGATTGGCTGCATTTCAAAGTTAAGCATATTTTATCTAATAAATTAGAATTCTAGTTTTAAAGCAGAAACTATTCGTGATTGAGTGAATAAATTGTATTGTTTCTTTGCATGTTTCGCGAAATTTAATGTAAAAACTTCAATTCTAAATCTCTTACGCTTCCAAGATTTATGTAAGATTGATGGCAGGAACGTTATTTTCACCTAAAAAAGACTGTGGCAATGAAGAGAATTCCTATTAAAATTTCACTTTGTACTAATGACAGATTTAAAACTCCAAGAATTTCTTCATCATTCGTAATGGAAATTAAAGTTCTTCAATTATGGGAGCATTTCCTATTCTGTGTCCGCGCAATTTACAGCTGCTTGCTAATAATGACAAACTTTTTGCTAAGTAAATAATCACAAATACGCAATATAATTCTGGTGGTCTGAATCGCAACGGCGAGTCTATATTATTGCTTTATTCTGAAATATCCCTGAACGATTCGATCCTTAAAACAAACATGAGAGAGCTGAAACAAGCTTTCGTGCCCTCTCTCGCGCACTTTATCGCGCTCCAGCGTCTCTCGATCAACCCGTACGTCATCGTAAACAGAAACGTATCGTACAGCTCGCGAGACTCGGTGGCGATGACCCAGAACGGAACAAATCCCGCTACGAGGCGACGACGTTCTGGATTGTTCCCGCACGCGAGAGAGAGTTTCTCCTTATCCGGAATTCTCACTTTGAAGCGCCGAGCAGTTTGCGACGCGACGCATTGTCCGCTATCGGGTTGCCAGTTTCGCGAACAGTCCGCCGGGCTCGCGCGCGAATCCATCCAGCGAGTAATCAGCACTCGGGATCTGTGTCGTGTTGATGGGATGGGAGTTCGCGCGTAATGTCTACGTGCATCGCGTTAACAGGATGCGGCCACGGTCTGTCTCGACTCGCAAGTGTTGTTCGCGAATCTCCGATGTGGCACACACAGCGCTACGTTCCACGACAATTTACACTTTTCCTTTTTTCCCCTGGAACAAATTTTCTTCACCGTGCATTCCATTCTGAACACGACGTTAAAACTTTGAGAACAGCAACGCCCGGTTTCTTATCAGCGCTTCGCGCGTGCTGCCCACGAATTTACGTTCAGTGAACTCGGCTTTTCCTTCTTTACACAATATCGTGCTCGTGGCTTCGGATACCCGGCGATCGGAGGAAGGACCGTCCCTGAAATATGTACGAGGCCCCCGAGCGCTTAGACGTCATTGCGTCGTGTCTCGTCATTCTCGTTGTTCGCGAGAAAATTTCCGATGATGCGGCAATACGAGCTCCGTTTTTTTGAGAAAAATCGAGTGCGTTTGACACGAGAGCAGAGTTCCAACGACGAGAGGAGGAGAGATTATCAATTCCCCAAGCGCGTGTTTAGACGCGCTTCGACGTCGATTGGGCGAATGAACGATAAGGCGTAAGTGTTGTCACCGGGTCACCCCCCGCGCGCGAGACTCGCGATCTTTTCGAGAAAAAATATTTTCAGGATTTATCGGGGGCGGCGCGATGCAATTTCTCGCTGGTGCCGTCTGCCGCGATTAATCGTAAGCGTCCTACGTTAATCGCGAAGTCCGCTCTCGGTGTCGCAGTCGAGCACCGAGCGTGAAGCCGCGCTGACCGGCTGGCTTTTTTACCGGTCTTTTTTTCCTTTTTCCTTATTTTTTTTTACGTAACCGGCGATTTATGACGCGCGTTGTACATTGTAGCTTTGATCCCGCCTCGCATGTGCTTTTATTTACGTTTTACTGGCGCGCTACATCGCGCTACACGATAATAATGCCGCGCGCGGTAACGAATTAATGTTACTAATTACGATAACACTAATAACTACTTAGATCGCCGGCTTTATCTACGGGATCATCGTATATGAATTTATCAGTTACTATGATCTCAGATACGATTTCAGATTTCACACAGGTGTAATCTAATGAGTTATCATGTCGATATAAAGGACGTAATAAATTATTCCAGTCTACCTCTGATCATTCATTAAAGTAATCGTTATAAAACTTTTAGTTTTTTTTAATTAACCATGATTTGTAATTTATGAGGTGTTCTTCCTCTTACTCGCCAAAGAGACAATCTAATACAATTCTCTCGGTGGCGACAGACATCGAGTACGTTCCTGGCGGTGTGTAGTGCCATATTTGGCGAGGGGGCGAGGTGGGAGGGGAGGGGGGGTGGTTGGCGAAGGCCGATCTAGAGAGGGGAGGCCATCGGCCTAAGAAGGGGCTGCTAAGGGGAGGAAAAAACTGAAAGGAGGAGGGATCTGTTCCGAGAGCGCGAGCGGTGGAAAAGGAGGCAGCGGGCGGCGACGGGGGCAACGAGAGGGGGTGGCGGATAACGGCGAGGAGGAAATGGTCAGAGGAGACACACGTTGATTCCGCGGTGTTTGTAACATTGTAGGTCGCTGCATTTTGCTAAGTAAACCTCCTTAATTTCCATGGCCGGCCCGTTAATAAGATCATGCATCGTAATAAAGACGCATTTCGTATCCCAAAAGGGCTCGTGACCGTGTGAGCCAAAGCCCTCTCCCGAAACTCAAAGGTGCGAATCGTGTAATTTTAAAAGCGCGCTTATCTTTTTCATTTTTTTTTGTTAGAGACGACAGGTTTCTTAGCTACGTTGGTGAGTTATCAGGGTAAAAAGCAAGAAATATCGAATTGATCTAGTGATATACTCTATGTCACTATTTATGACCATTTAACTGTGATTTTACAAATAACTAAGAGAAACATTTACTCTGTCGATACATAGATATTTTTATATAGATGTTAGACCATATTTTCTCTCAATAGATACAACAATAAATAAATACATGACAACATACATGCTCTTGCATATGTATATATAGCTCTTGGATTTTTCAAATTTTTTTTATGTATTTTTGATCCGTAATTTTCCGAAGTCTATCTTTATTAAATATTTTTTTCGGTAATAAAATAATCAGTACCCGATTTTGCTCCCAATTTATTAGATCGTTTTCATCAACTGAACTCAATCTCCCTCTCTTTCTTTCTCTCTCTCTCTCTCATGTTCACATAGACGATACTTTTGCGGTCACGCGAATTCGAGAGTTGTCGAGACGAGTGATCTAATCTCGCGATCTCGTCGTGTCTCTTTTTGCAAAAACATTGAGCTTTCGGCGGAAAACAAGATTTCACTCGTGCCGCTGCCAGAGTACACATTTACCGCCTCTCTCGGAAGTGGTGGTGCGAAATTCCTCGAATGGGACGCGCCAAAAGTTAAACTACTGCGGTTGAACTGAAGCCGTGCGGACTTCCGACACCGTCGGAACATCATATCGTTGTCCGTGTCAGCGATGATATTACAGTGTTGTCCGCGGAAATGCGCGGTGAAATCGCGTTGTCGAGACAACATATGACTAACAATGAGATAAAGAAACGCGTCGGCGTGTCAATTAATTAATAAACGAAACACGTATGACGTGCGGGTCGTCATATTTTGCGCGAAGAAAAAAGGAGAGATGCAACAAAGTCTCTCTGCTGATAATAACGGCATATCGATGGTTTGGTACAAAAGTGCAAATTTCGAGTTATTAGAGCTAATGGATGCGTCTCGCGTCGAGTCGTTGCTGCAGCGACAGAATTGTGTGTATAGATGTTTACCGGTATGTTGAACATAATCCTTGTAACGGCATTGCGCTAATCTTCAATCAGAGGAACCTTTTACGTGCCTTTATTAATAACAACTACGGCGAAGAACTCGCACACACTGAACTCGCGCAGAAATTGAAACGTTGATTGAATGATGGTATATTCGGAAGAAAATCCGCCATAACACAAGGCAAAAGAAAATTACTAATTAATCCTTCCCATTTCCCCCAAACAGTTCGTATAAAACTGAATATGTATAAGACACCTCTTTTAAAAATATCGGCGTTTGTTGTTTTGTACTTTGAGTATATTGTTAAATCTCTCATCTCTCCTTTTGAATATTAGCTATTACAAGATAAATAAATATTAAATTTTTAATAGAATATGTCAAATATAAATTCTTCATAAGCAGAAAGAAATCGGTATTTGCGCTTTAAAATTTAGGCAGCGTATTAAGACCCGTACAGAAGGATTATAGTCTCCTTAGGAATCTTTTTGCGCTAAGCCATCTATATGCCTTATCTAATAAAGTGCAACTTCGATACAGTGTAATATTATATTGTATAATGAATTTCCAGTAGCGGAAATTATTTTTCAAGCACTTAAGTGATTAAGGAGCGGAGTCAAGTTTCTACCAAGGTCTTTGCCTGCGGGCGCTATCAGAAGTGACAGCGAGATTACATAAATTGCTAGCTTTTGCTTGAAAAACAAACTTCTTTTGAAAGATGCTACGTATCTCAGAACCCACTACGGCACGGCTCTTTGTTATACTGCGTCTAAAGAATAACGTTTTAAACGCCCATTTATTTGCGACTCGATAATTTGATAACTCGAATGCCTCGTGCCAGCTGATTCGGATAAACTTCCGAAAACCGCCCATGGCCTATTTACGTATTTTTCGGTAAAAATATTTTGAATGACCTCGAAATAAGTATTCTTAAATGAATTCGTGACAAAAGTTTAAAGCCATGTAATATCTGAAAAATTGTTTATTCTAAACTAAAAATTCTAAACTAATTAGCAATGTTTAGCATACATAAAATAAATTATTAATGTTCGTGTGTGAACATTGATAATTTAACATATTTTTTTCACATAGTTTTTTTTTTTTATTAATTGAACGATGAGAAAGATCTTTGTATATTTAAGTGAATGCTTGGGTGGGAATGGGGTGGAGCCTCAGTTGTTAACATAAAGCATAAAGAGAAATATAATAAAAATATTTTGCAATATTATTAATTAATACATAATTTTTATTCGCAAATCCGTATAGGTTTAACCATAATAACCGTAAATATAAGCTATGTAAAAAAAAACGAAAATATTTAATCACTACATATGACTTTATTTGAATATTTTGTCTTCATCTTTTTCATCGCTAAAAATCTATTTATTAAGATGTTTATTTTGAAATTATTTACATTTTCACCGAAGAATACGTAAATAGAACGTGAGTGGTTTTCGAAAGTTCATCCGCTGATGATTCGGATTACAGAAATTCGTGCGATGCCGCGGAGCATTCCCCATCCTCGGGAACTTCGGAGGACCTGATGTACGCTAATTAATCGTCAAAGGAACCCATTCCCGTCGAGATGCAGCGGCGATTGCAACAACGTGTGCCACGTGCGTACTCGAGCGTCAGTACACGCCCCCTTATGCGCGCGAAAGAGGAAGAGAGAGAATGAACGAAATCGACAGAGAGAGAGAGAGAGAGAGAGAGAGAGAGAGAGACGGATGGAGAAAGAAAGAGCGATCAGCTGTAGAGAGTGACGGAGAGAGAGGCCTCCAGCGCTGCGTATGCACCGAAGTTTATCTGTGCACGATAAAGCCACTATCGCCGTTTTCGTCGCTCACTGCGTCGCCGTTCGGCGAAGAATTAAAAAAAAGGAGAAAGGATGCCAACACCGCTTCACGGTAATATAGCGGCACAATGGGCAGCGTACAGCAAGTGGTCAACTATACGATACTTTGCTCACCGAGCTTGCACTTTAATCTCGAGAGTATCGTCCATCTCTCCGACATCGTGCTCGCGTTACAACACAATATTGTACGGATAAACAAGTCTCCCTTTTTTCTTCATCTTTTTTTTTTTATTTTTTGCGTCACCGACGCAAGGAGCGAAATAATATATGTTTCGTCAATTACACTGAATGATTTTACTCGTGTTTTTTTCTCCTCTCTCTCTCTCTCTTTCTTTCTCTTTCGATCCATCGGTCTATCTCCATCGGCGATGATAAATCGCAACACGCGTCTTGCCCGCTCGCGTGTTGTCTCTGTCGTTGTTTTTGCGGAAACGCCGCAACACAACGACAAGAGAAAAACGCCTGTCATTTCATGGGAACGCGGTGACATTGTGGCATTTATCGACGTTGCGAGCAGTCGCCGGCGTTTCAGAATACAAAACGCATTAAGTGCGCTTTATTGCGACGCAAATGCAAATCGAGTTCGATATTTCTAATATTCTTTTTTTTTGCTGCTATCTAGGACGCTTGCTAGCGTTACTAGAGCAGATGTCTCGCGTTAATGCTCGATGTTGAATATTTATGAGATATACGGAATCAAATGGCTCGTCTCATTACAATCCGAATGCAAATAACGAATGAACGATATATTCCAATAATTTTTTTCTATGAAATCCTCAGGACACCCGTAATGATGTCAGAACAGATATCTTACATTAGCGTCCATTATATGTTAATCAGTTACATAAACCTTGACAGGCTCGTTTTATTACAGTCTGAATGCAGACTGGACGATATCTTTAACATATTTATATTAATTATGAATAACCGAAAAAACGGCTTATGTTAGCGTAGCTTAAATATTTAAAAAGAAAGAATTTCATGAATTTACCTTATTACGACTGCAAATCGTACTATATTTCCGCGACAGTTTTTCATTAACTTGTCGCGGCATTGACAGATATCTCAATTTGTTGCCCAATATGACCTGGATATTAAAATCAAACTAATAAGAACTAACAAGAAATGTTTATATAGCAGGCACAAAACTTGATAAAGTCGATCCGACTGGTTTTATTCTAATTCGACTGATATCGTGTTATATTCAGAACACTCGTAAACCGGAATACAAGTAAAAGTCAATCTTGAGGCACGCACATTTTGTTAACACGGCAAACGGGGAATTACATAGTTTATATTATACTTCATCTTTATTGTATATTAGCATCGATACGTATACACAAGTTTCATATTTACCTCGCTTATTTATTCTTAATATCAGCAACAGGGAGAGCTAAAATTATATATCCTTGAAGAACGCGCAGATCCTTTTACTCTTTCCCTTATCGATAAATACAGGTAAAATTGAAACCTTCTCAATTTGCACTATATCAATATACGTGCGTGCGTTCTCCGACGGATGTGCCAAGTCGCGAAATTCGCGAGGACGCTTCCGCGATTCAAAAGTGTTTCGTTACCCGGAGCTTAATCTTGGCGTCGGTTTTCGTGGGATATCACACGAGATATGGATCCGCGCGATGAACCGCGCGGCGCGGCGGTTCGCACGATGCGCATCTCCGCCGATGGGATGCATCCCGTGTTTCTTGCGAAAACAACGCGGCGCGGCGATCGCGGAACCGTTATGCCGAAGCATCGTTATTCCTATATGCAGGAACCTCGTGCAAACATCATCGGGGAAAGAATCGTGCAGCCGGATAACTACGTCTTCTTAACGGTAGGCTTGCTCGCGTTCGTTAGCCAGAAGACGAGCATACGGCGAAACGCTTAACGGATCCTCGAAAAAGAGAGTCGAGCTTCGAAATACGCGCATTCTCCGGCGCGATTCCTCTACTCGCGACTGTCGGTGCAACTGTTACCTCGGTGCATTCCCGTTATTATGTCGTGTTATCGGAATCGCGGTGTCGAGCGACGATCGTGACGGAAGGCATTCCTTCGCGAAAGAATTCTGCATAACTAATACCGCCAACACGGTATTAACATTAATTAAGATAACGGTAATTAATGAGGAGGTTAAAGATCACTTACGCTAACGAGCAATAACTGATTTATTCGTATATCGATCCCAGATAAGCGTCAGTCTAGATAATAGCGACAGTGATGTAAACTCAACAGCATGATAATTTCGTGACGAAAGATTAGAATGTATTAATGGCTATCATAAAATCGTTAAGAAATGATGATAACGCTGCTGACGGATGGTACTGGAGTTTTATTCTCGATTAACTGTATTTTAATTGTGTGGCGGTATCTTTCAAATGATAAATCCACGAATAAGTCAACACGTTTCGTTTGTGTATCATTTTTACAATCATAAAGCGACAAAACTCCAATAAAATTGTAATAAAAATCATAAAGCCTCATGTTTATTAATGGCCAAAAAGATATATATTTCTTGAAGGCAGACCAGAGATATTTATTTCGCAATATAGTCGTCGATTTTGAGAAATTTATTAAAACAAAAAAAATTCAATCTTTTTCGAGACGAGTCTCAATGATGGAATCCTGCCGGGATGAAGTCAATTTCGGTATAAAGAGACCGTGCGATACGCAATCGATGCGGCGTTCCGCGTAAGAACCATGATAACCAGATTCCCATGCTACGGCTTATTTTTGCGATCGCGCGCTGGCGGCGTATGCAGATTGCAGATGCGTCTATTACGCAAATTATAACAGTACCCTGCGAACGATGGAGACCGTTCATCGACGATGTTAATGCACCACAAGGCGTAACAGACCTCCGGACAACGCGATTGAAGGAACCGGTCGATCGTGTAAAGAAACGACGGGCGATTAGAAGCGGGATGTTCTTGTGACGAAGTCTGCGTTTGCAGGGAAATTAAAGAGGGTGGGCGTCAGCTTGTAGATGACGCCACGAGTTCCAAGGTCAGTCATTTGCAAGTTGCTATTCTCAAAATAGCGTCAGCTGCACCAGCTGACACTAATAGGCGACTGTCGATTAATATTAGTACAGCACAATATTGATCGATACATGTACATACGTATGCCGGTAATTATTAGGTTATTAATGTAAATATATAATCGTATATTTTATACCTACTGATATAAAAATATAAAATAGTGATGTATGCTTTTAAAGCACTCGAAAGCAAGTCTCGATTTTTTTTTGTCGAATCGAATTCCATTATAAGAAAGGTGTATGGCATTAATGTTAATTATTCAAGCAAATTTTGTTAAAAGCTACGATGTAAAGGGGATCGATTGCTATATTATTGAGTACGTTAGCAGCTAAAACGAAAGCAATCATTCACCACAGGACAATGGAAACGTGGAAATCGCGAAGTGACAAAACGTCGATGAATCACAATTCTAATTTCGAACGTGCTGGTAATTCACGAAGAAGCTATAATAAGACTATAGCACGCTGTCATCATATACTAATTGTAAGATTGATTGTATCCCACCGAAGATGAAGGGAAAATGAAAGAGAAGTTGGGGAGATGCACCAGAACGAGGATGCTGTTGGTATCGCGAAGGAGCAAAGCATTTTCTCGGCGAAAGGTGCTCTTATACGATCCGTAAATACAATAGAAAGCACTGGGGAATCTAGGATACCGGAGGAGGGTCCCGTTCGCGGCGGTGTTCCTCGCATTTGCGCCGAAGCCTGAATACCTACGAGCTCAGTATCCCTCTTTCCATTCTCTCTTTCGCCCGCATTCCCCCCTGCCGCGATCCCTGAAATTATGACAAAAATCTCCGACATCCGGCTCTTCAAGCGGAAAACCATTAAAATGGTCAGATGATCGATTCAGCTGTTGTACGCATACGTCGATGACGTCAGAGAAAATCTATTCGAAATCTCTATATAAGAAAGATTCATACTGTGCTTCTATTTATATACCATTTATATACCATTAAAATTTATATACCATTTTGAAAAAGTACCTGAAGAGCGATGTAGGGGAACGTCAGCTAAATATTATAATTAATACAATTTGAATACAATTAGCGGGATAGTCAAACCTTTATCCTATTCGTGTAGTGTATTCTGATAAATACGGATAAACAGAAAATGTCAGGAATGCAAGTAAATTTGTATTTTGTAAATTACATGTGCATTATATAAAAAACCGCTCATACGTAGCTTACGTCGATAGCAATTCAAGAGCCTCGGAAAATTATTATATTAATTGATACAATAAATGGCAACTTGACATTCTTATTTTTATTTGATCTTTTCTTAGAAGAGTCAAGAGTCAAATAATCACTGTAATTCACACACATCGTAATTCATATCTTTATAACAACATAGTATCACTGTATGATGATGTGAAGCTAGTTTCCTACATGGTGTTCACATTTCCAATGATTATTTCTTCGCGTCCCTATTATTATTATTATTATTATCGAGAGAAAGTATACGAGAGATTATACGCCATCGGGCATCGTTCGACTGGCTCGTAACGTTTTCCGTTCCTATGTAAGGACAATTTACAAAAGAGCTATTTGAAAACCGAAGTCGCGTCTTAATTCCAAGCGATGCATCACGCGACACACGCACTCTCCCTCCACAGCAATTACGCTTTTACGATGCCTACGCGGGTAGTTGGGGGCTCTCTTCAAAACCATCCTTTTCCCCCTTTTACGAGCGCTCATTCGCATTCCCGTTTTCCCCGATGCTTGGACAAACGCCGCGGTCGCGGCTCTAATCGACGAATTATCGCGACGAGCTCGTACCTCAATAATGCAACGCGTCGTCTGGCGTCGTTCGTTACTCGGCACGAATTAACATTCTGACAATCCTCCGTCAGCGTGTTGATCGACGTCGCCGCTGTTTTCCTCGGCAGGCGGGGATTACCGCGGCGAAATGTAAAATGTAAAGTGCGTATTTTTCTCGCTGCAAAATTAATTTTCAGAGTACACTTCGATTAGTTCTTTTTCTCCTTTCTTCCGTTTCTCCTTCTTCATTTTTTCGGAACACGCGCGTTTCAAAACGCTGTAGAAAATTACACGAATGACAAGCTAAATGTGAAATGACTACATTTCTTTTTTTTTTTAATGCGAATATTGGGAAGAAACAAATTTTGCGTTGACTTTCTCCCGATTGTTTCTTTCTTCTCGTTTCGACGAGTACTTCTACGAGACAGAAGCAAAAAGAAACATATTCTTTGTAGGTGATACTTTGTTATTTCAAACATTGGATTACGAGAAATTACATTTTTCTACATAATTAATTCTTAAAGCCTTCTTTACTTCTTTTACCGGTTGAACACATCTTTGTTAATTTAAGTACTTTTCTTTTCAGTATTTTTTTTTTACTACAACGTGTTTTTAAGTTGTATTTACAAACTGTTAAGACGACATGGGCTTCAATGCGGCGTACGTTGCGCAATGGAACGGAATATGGCAAGGTGAATGCGTTTAAAAGTTCACTCCGTTAACGAAGTTACCAAGGATAAACGCGGTTACGCGAAATACCGGATTTGCGGAATCAAGTTCCGAGTGTAATCGGGCTTAATCGGTTTTCGTTATCGGTTACACTGGTCGTAAATGTTTCAAGCGACGAAATTACAGCGATGACGATTACGACGATAGACGGCTGTCGATATTACGCCCGGTATCCGCGCGCATCACATCGCTCCCGATATATTTATGCTAATCGATACGGCGAGAAATGGACTTAAGTGTCGTTCATGTCGAGGGTTAGTTACATCGCAACGTCGCAGCGCGGAATTGTATTGCATTGCGTCTGCATTTTACCGATACCGTCCATATCGGATATTAACTGTCTCTGCGCATGCGAGTATTGTTTTTTTGAAACATTTTTATATTAAATATTTTTTTATTTTTTTCTAACAATTGAATTAGATGTTTGCTAAAATTTTATTCCGTCGTTCTCCACAAGAGAAAATTAATAAATGAAATGTTTTGGTTCGGTAAATATACTTATCAAAGAAATATTCAGGTCATCACAGAACTTTTCCTTTATAATCAAGGGTCCTGATTAATTGATTACTTCGACGCGACGCGACTGTATTACCAAAGTTTCAAGCTTCAATAAAATCTCGCAGAGTTCCAGATAAAACAATTTCTATATTTATAAGAGGAATGGGGTACATAAATAATATTTAATAAGACGGAGACCCGAGATTTAAAAGAAAAACGTTCTTTGATGTTTTTGAAATTATATATATATATATATATATATATATATATATCTTGTTTAAATAGCATTGATTTCACTTTATTACTTGCACAGCGAGTTTATAAATCTGGAATACGCGTCAATGTGTACAGTAGCAATCTAGCAATCACATATCGTATCGATTTTTATATTAACAATATACTTAAAAAGAAATTGACAATCTTCAAACTTCGTCCTTCCTATTTTTCTCTCGAACCCACAGGCGGATTACTATTGAAACTGCACCACAATATGGGCGTTTGCCTCCCACCAAATGTGATCAGTTTCATTGTTCGCTTCTTCTCTGAAATCTTTTTTTTATGTTACCTTGACGAAATTACGACCGCGCGTGTTAACCTTGAGATCCGAACAAAAATCGTCCTCGATATCTTTGACCTGAGAAGAGAGCTGTGAATCATCAACGAAAATCGAAAGATCCACTTTATATCGGCGCGAATCTCAGCATTTCGAAGAGAAAGAAGCTTCTCCGAGACCGCTAAAGGCCACCACAGAAAAGCAATCGGTTTTTTGAATGGATAGTTTTGAACCATTCGAGCTTGAATCGTTTCTACTTCGAACCGGTCGACCGCGCAATTCCTACGAATCTGCGCCCGACTGCTAGTTTTGACGCATCGACGCGAATAAAGGATTTATTTTCGTCCTTCCCGTGAAAGTTCGCCGCGCCGAACCGAGGAAAAAGGAGCTATCGAAAATTCTCTTAGAAAACGCGGCAGTGAAAGCTCCTCGGCGCGTTATTTGCCAAGGTTTCTCGCCGCCGGGTAGTTTCTCCGGTTCGTATTATTATAGCAAATGCGAATCTCCCCATGCAAAAAAGTGGAGTGGAGAGAACACAGCGCGTGCGGCGTATATAGCGCGATCGACAAGTTGCCGCGCGGATAGAAATCGATTTAACTGTAATTGCCGGGCGTCGTTATCCGGCGCGCTGCGCCGTTATCCTCGTAATCGATGTACATACATACGTTGACACGGCAGAAAGGATCCATCCGGTTATCTCGCCCCGATAAAATCGTCTAAATCTCTTACACCTCTTTCCCGAATTTAGAAACCTATATATACTTAATCCGGTAATAAAGTGAAAATACGTAGCACGACTATTAAGGTGAGATTTCTTGAACTCGAACTAATCTAAGAGCTGAAATCGTGACATGACATTTTTAAAATATTTTAGATTAGATTTCTATTGGAATATACCAATAAAATTGGTATAATTAAATACCATTTTAAAACTGTTTTTATTACAAAGACATAGCAGTGGGGAAAATAACGCTACGTTTATGGTACTTAGGGTTTGTCATATACGCTTCAATAACGTCAGACTCATCAGCAAAGGAATTATTTATTACGTGAGCAAGCAAGAACTCTGAGTTTCTGCATATACAAGTAATAAAATGAAACGTAACATTTCAGAAATGTATGAGACAGATTATTTTCATACGGGTGATAAATAAAGAGTGGTAATGATAATCGATGGAAATGAAAATTAAAAGGACTCGAACGTTCTTGAAATCGCCAATCTTTATGTCAATTCTCTGATATAATTCCGTTAAGTTTGTGCTGCGGTTGCTGTGGGAACGTATAAACGAAACGCGACCTTCCCCATATCTCATCGAAAATTGATTCCGAAAATCCTAGCGGTTTCAGGTCCCCCGTTAATACCCCATACTGACGGGACTAATGCAAATATTTCCTACGAGCATCGGCTATCATTTCTATCATCGCTCAACTCAAAATGAACACATTTGTTCGGCCCCAATCGTGCTCGTCGATCTAATATACCGCTGACCGTTATCACTGTTCGAACATGCGACGAGTTGCTCGTCATATCGCACGTCAATCTTGGTTTGCGTGCTAATCGATGTGATTATGACACTCCAGAACGTGTGTAATAAAACGTGCGTTTTTGTTATTTGTGTTTCAGGTGAGGCGAATCGCTGGCTAAAGGAGGAAATCGTTCTCGAGAACTTAGTTTATGCGCGGGTATTACGGAGGGAGGAACGAGCCGTCCCTCAAGTCTAATCCTGAGCCAGGGGTTCGAATACTTACTTAGTAAGTAATAAAAATGAGCAATCGTCCGTCAAGATCTCTAAGAAGATATATGAGACTACTCTACGTAAAAAAAATCTCCTAAGTAAAATAAAGATAAAATTAAGAAAAAGCGGAAGAGCTTTGTTTGAAATTTCGTGTTGAATAATTAAAAGCCTAAAAGTTCTTCTTGAGTTATTTAGAAATTACATAAACCGTGGGGACCAAATTTGTACTTTTAAACTTTTGCTTAAAACATTTTGCATTCCATGAACTAATCTAAACTAAATAAAAGTTGCAATATACGCTTTCCATACATTAGTCGAGCAAAAAAAATTTTTTTGTAGGGTTCAGCGTTCTCCGTAGAGTATCAGTAACGGTACGAAAAGCGATATGCTCTTGAAGCGTAAACATTCTATCAGAATGAAGAATAAAGAAAGAACGATAGCGCGATAAACATTCACGCATGGTTATCCTATCCGATACGCGATGGGGCTTCTTTCCTTCCTTCGGTGACGGTAAACTTCCTGCCAGCCCGATACCGGTGTGACAATGACCGGTTGGGCTATATCTGCAGCGAACGCATGTCCCACTGCAAGCTCACATTCGCGCGAATTCATGTAAAAAACGTTTAGATCCACTGTTCATATTACATGCTTCGATATAATTTCCTTTTTATTCTAGCGTATAATAACGATTTCGTCGAAATAAATTTCGTTTCATGAAACAAATTTTTATCAAAACGCAAACATATTTGAACATGAAGAAATTCTCCCTTTCCTTATATGTTTCTTTTATATATACCAGATAAAAAACCAGATATCTAAGGAGCGATAATGATAAATTTTGTCGTGAAGCCCTTAAAAAGTTGTACATTCTAAAACCGATGACTAGTCTCTTTTTACGCCTCTTGAAATTTCGTGAAAACCGATAAGGTGTCCTTGCGCCGACTCCCTTGACACGAGTTCTTCGACGTTGCAGACATTGGCGGGACGCAAGAGGAAGAGAGGGTGGGCGACGAGAGTACGGTGAACCGGAAGCGTACGCGACGGTGGCCGGCTCGGTCGAGGAGGAGTTCGCGGCGGCGCCTGGGCCGCGCATGCTTCAACAACGAGGCTGTATAGCAACAGCAACGACACCCGCATCCGCTACGACGGCCAGCTCAGCATCATCTTCTTCATCTTCATCGTCCAACATGTTCCCACAACAGTACTGCCTGAGATGGAAGTACCATCACAGCAACCTGCAGACCATGTTCTCGCAGTTGCTCGAGCGGCAGGCCTACTGCGACGTCACGCTCGCCTGCGAAGGCAAAACGTTGCGAGCACACAAGGTAAACAGACCAGAGATCATCGCGATAATGACGCGCCGTCAATGAGGCGCTTTCTCATATCCCATGTGCATTGCTTGAAAACTCACGGCGCGGCGGTCGTCACGACTCGAAATTATTCACGTTTTTGAATTTGTTACGCTTGAAAACCAGGAAAATAAAGAGAGATAATATATATGGAAAAAATTATAGATTTTTGTCTTTTCTGAATAGTCTCTGTCATTAATAATCTTCATCAACTTCAGAATTGATAATAAATTTTTTTTGTAATTAAAAAAATCTGAACACATTGAAGCTACACCGCACTTTTCAGATATGCGTTTCTTGCAAGAAAATAAAGATTAGCTTGCATAATCTCTTTGAATAATCTAATCGTCTCTTGGTCTATTAAGATTAACTCGTAACACGGATATCTTGATATCGTACGCGTGCTCGATTGCTGTATGTAAACATGAATAGATGCATTAATACGCTGATTAGTAATTCGCCGTGACGATAAGCATCAATCGGAAACATGTAGCACAGAACCGCGTTTGATATGAAAGTCGACGATATAAGAAGTCCTATCGCGAAATAGAGAAATTAGTCGCGAGTGATTCAGGATACGCGGAAACTCGATTTCCGGAATTTTGCTGTAACGTGAAATTGGATTTATGACTGAAACTCGATAAGTGGAATTTCACAATTCGATTTACGGGAAATATATAATAAAATTGCCATTTTCCTCGATATTTCATCTCGAATCCGGCTCGAAACGAGCTCAGGTCCCTCGCTGTATTGTGAGAGTTATCTTGTCAATTTTCAATTAAAATAATCGAGTCGATATAAGCTCCGCGGCAGCTACGGTACTTGCGTGTATACGCGACCGAAACGAACTTGGTCGTCGCTAATTAGAGCTCCGTCCTTGTGACTTCGTCTCTTGTCAAAACACGGTTATCGTGAAATGCCTAATACAGTTTTCGGTAACCCGAGGGAAAGACTAAATTGTAACTACGCGCTGCCAACACCGCGCCGTCTCGAAATCCTGTTTTTACTCGGAATTCCATTTCGAGCGCATCGCGAAATGACGGTTTCATCATATACGTACACACACACACATACACGCGCGCGAGCGTACAAGGTGACTCAGGTAGTCGGCCGTTATTTTCCCTCGGAGAAGAGCACTTCTCGAAATTACCGAAACTATTTCGAAAATGCTGCCCGGCCAAATGTATCGTGGTATATCGAGCTTCGCCTCAAAAAGACTACAATTTTGAAAAGTGCCATTCTCCCCAAATTAACTGAATGTTCCCCCGAACATCTCCCTTCTAAATCGCGTCTAGGATGTCTTTGATGCAGATGATATCCCAGCTCCCCAGTATATGATTCTTTTCATCCGCAATATTCTTGGGCTATCATGGAGGGAAATTTAAAAAAGAGACAATTGAAGTTATTATCTTTGACCAACGTAATCGTCGAACTACAATTTGTTTCAATAGTAGTAATATGAACCGAGTCAATAACCCTATACGTCCCTAAGTCCAACAATAGGACCCTAACAATGCGTCATCACTGTTCTATAGTATGTTTGTGTTTTGCATGTGTGTATTGTATGCTCGATGTATTTCCTCGTTTATTTAATAAAATCAATAAACAGGCTCAAGTCGCGTGTTAGCTACTATTAGAGCTTATCGGAGATTAGCTCTTTTCCAATTTTTAGGCCAATATTCGTAACCCAAAAATACAGTCTCGAGATACGATCGTATAGGTCATTGGCTTAATAGATTCTTAAGATCACTTAAGATCACTATTTTATCTTAAATATAAAATTTGGCTGTAAATAAACGCTCTTAAAGCATAAAGATATCGATGTCAGACTCTGTCTGTCGCAACCACTTCTCCGAAATCATTTACTCCTAGATTACATTTTGCAATAAGAATAACTCCGTGTTGCATAACTATGCTCAATTGTTTCCAATAGAACGATTTGTGCTTCACATTCATCTGATATATCAATCAGATACGCCCACTATTGCAACCAGTCATTCGAATTACGGCTAGGAAACCTCGATAACTTGCTTACATCGATGAGAATCACGGTGTCCAAACCCTCCCGTAAACCAGAAATCTCGCCGGCGCGTTATCTCGCCGTCGCTAATTATAGATGCGCAATCAGATCGCTCGGGTGGTGAGATCATCAAAAGTTGGTTTGACACGTGACGCGGAGTATCCGCGCGTATATGTATGTATGTGTATGGGTCAAACGAGAAAACCGTGGGGGAACCGTGGTAAGGGTAGTACCGCCACGATCACCATTACTCCATCCCTCTCTTCTTCCTGTCCGACCCGATGGAGACGACCCGACTCCTGATAATTGGATTCTATTCCCAGCCAAAAAACCCGGACGATCTGTAGCAGACGACGAATGCAATCCCGTCCGCGGACCCGGTCTCTTGCTCTTTTTTCGCGTACACGTGTCTCTCGTTCGCTCCCCTATCTTTCTCCCCTTCCTGCTGGCTCCGTACCTGTCTCTCCCTCCTCTATCTCCCTCTCTCTCTCTTCCCAGCCCCTTTCGCGTTTTTCTGCGTGCTCCGTGGTTCTTTTCCCATAGCGCGCCGTGCAGAATTTCCTCGATTCGTCTTATTGTACGTCGCGACGAGAAAAAGAGAGAGAGAGGGAGGAAGGGAGAGAGAAGTACGTCGAAGATACGAAGGACAAGGACCGAGAAATAGAAGTAGAGGGGGTAAAAGGAGATGCAGGAGTTGGAGGAGGAAGGATGAGAGAGAGAGAGGAGACGGACGGACGGACGAGCTTCGCCGCCTGCCTCGTAGAAACATAAAACTTAACAAACGATCAATTTTCTGTTCTTTGTTTCTTACCGGGGTGGAACTACGGCATTTCGCCACTCTCTTTCCTCCCCGTTCTCTTCGCCCGTCGGCCTCCCTTCCTCCCTCTTTATTACCCCCTTCCTCTGCCGCTCCCGCGTGCGCTTCCACCCTGTTTCTTCCCCTCGTCGGTTCCCTCTTCCTCGTTCCCTGCTGTCGCCCCCTGCTCTCCTCCTTCTCCTCCTTCACCTCCTTCACCTCCTTTACCTCCTTTACCTCCTTCTCCGCCGTCTCCTCCTGCTCTGTTTCATTCCTCGCGTCTCCCTCTTTTTCTCTCTCCGGCGGCGGCTTGTGCGTCGAAACGAGCCGCGCAGAGGAGAGGCACTCTATCAAAGTAGAGTACGTTCGGCTTGGTTTATTTTTTACTTTGGGAGGGGTCCAAATTGTAAAATCAATACTTCCTCCTAAATTTAGAATGCCGCCGACGCCGACGCCGCCGCCGTCGCCGTCGCCGCCGATCCTGCCGGCACAACGCGCGCGGGCTTTTTCATTTCTTTCTCCCGTAAACGCGCGTCGCGGCGGCTCACCTAACTCCCGGTGCTCGTTTGCCGGCGTCTCGTCCCCCTTTTCCGCCGCCGGCAAAAGCTGACCAGCTGGCCGGCTCCCGCCGTGCCTCCGGCGATGCCGCGGCCGCCGGCACAGTCTCACGGCAGGCGATAACATCGTTTTAATTAAAGTATTAATATTTAGAGTAATATGAGATAGCTCGTTTAAACTTAGATATATATATACATAAGTATTTTAGTCAGTTAAATACATTTTTGGCTATCTAGAATTTAAATACCTTTTTTGTAGCGAAATATTCGTAGCTACGTGGCTCGGAATATTGAGAATAAAATACTCTCTTCCATATTTCCCTTTGAAATTGGTAGACACGTAAGAAGAAAAGGAAGAGTGCCTTTATACTTCGTACATTTTTGAATATGCGAAAATTGCGAAGACATGCAAATCACAGGAGAATTATTCGGAGACTCAGAAATTGCTTCTATATAAAACAGAATATATATGAAAGAAAAAAATTTCTTTAGTCGCGCGCGAAATTAACTTGATATGACTACCTGAGAACTGAAGTATATGGGATGCTAACGTATATCGCATAGCTCTCGAGATGCCGGGGCGACGGCGACGAAAACGAAAGGGACTGTCGAGTCGAGACGACAGAAGTTCAACACGGCAAGCGTCGAAGGGAAAGGGAAAAGGAAAGGGAAAGGGAAAGGAAAAGGGAAAGGGAAAGAGGAATGAACGGGCGGGAGGCTTTGTGGACAGCTGTTTCCTCGTCTAGCACCACCTGCACCCAGTTCGCTTGTGCGTGCGAGACACATTTCATGAAAAGAAAGAGATGGTCACAGGAAAAGCTCGACCCTCGATGACGTGGCTTTTTCGAGGTCTTTTCCCCTCTATCTCTACGACTTATGAACTATCTAGGTCGATAACCTCATTTAACTAACTTTGGTCCAACGATTGCTTTACTCTTTCCGCGGTAAACAACTGCGCGCGTGGCGGTAGAGAAAGAGAATTCCGTCGAACCACCTAACTGAGAATTCAGAGAACCGTCTGTTGCGCATCGACAGTTTTAATTAACTAACTGAACTAACAGTTTTACTCCTGGATCAATTTTAGTTGTAACTTGAGAAGAAGAAAAGATGTAGTTAATTTTTCAGTGTCATACACACATGCAATGCGATTATTTATATATTATATTAAATTATAAATTATATTCTTTTGCATACCACAATTACAAATATTTCGATATTATTACTTGCACATATTTGTCTCTTTATTACCTATCTTGTTAAAATTAGTTATTAACAATCTCGTCCAGTTGTTTCCTGTTACTCGCGGCTCGAGCTATAATGAGCGGGGGAAAAAAGATTTAGTGCACCCATTATCGATGTGCGACCGGTTTTTACTTGTTAACAAGTACGCGGTGAGACGAATAAACCCGACGTGGTTGTAGCTAGCTCGAAGAAAAAGATTCGCATTAGGAGAACGATATATACACGGCTGAAACCATGGCCGCTATATCGCAGACGCAGAGCCTTATTTCGAGTGGCACGAAAAAAGGCTCCGCCGTGAAACTTTCGTAATATCGAGCGATCCGGAACTTTCGAAAGAAGATTCGTCCGTCCGCGCGTCGACTCCTTTCGATACGATTACAAAACCCGCGGCAAAAACTCCCATGTATCTCTCCGCGAGAGAGATATATACTTTGTACGCCGATGGTTATCGCCCTGTACTTGCCTGTATTCCCGCCGGACCGAGCTCTCGGGGAAAATTTCTATCCCGCATGATTGCCTGGCGAGGAGAGAGAAAAAGAGAAAGGGAAAGGGGGAGGGATGGGAACGGAGCGAGAGATGAAACTTTTGAGATGCTTTAAACGACGTTCTGAATGCGAAAAAGAGGAAAGGCACGCGGCGCGGGAACAAGAAAATCCTATATTCGCTCGCGCGGATGACTCTCTCGCGTGTCTTCTCTTGATTCCCTCGCGCTGATACCGCGTATACTGCAAGTATCTGCGCTGATGTGCGCGAAACACGGCAGGAACGAGATGCATTCGGCGAGAATAATTAATTTTGCTGCCCCCGACCCGGGGATTTAGGATCTCTCCTCGGCACGAAAGAATAAATGAATCTTCCGACGCAGGGCCGTAGCGATTGGGAAATTCGTTTCTGTTTCATTTATCAGGTATTTCACCGACGCAGCAATATCATATTTGATAAAAGTACTCGACAATAACATTCTTACATTTTACCGTAACATCAGCTCAAACTAAACAATTGATAAAGAATATTCGATAGTGATAAGAATATAAATTCCGTTTATTATACTTGTGGAAAGTAATTTTTCTTTCAAATTAAATTATCGGTTGTTAAGTATAATGCGAAATAAAGTATTAACGCAATCTCGCTTTAGTCAGAGCTATGCTTTGAACAATATAAACTTTTATTATTAAATTTAAGTACGTAGATAAAAATATTATATATGGTTATGTATAATTATCTTGATGATTAAATTTAATTTTCTTTGCATGAAATTGCATTAATTTTCAATTATTACTAATACTTGACCAACGAAAGATCCTGTTAAGCCAAAGACCTACATGCAGCTAGGTTATAATACGGTTTAATAAAAAGTCATTAAATATAAGACACTATCTTCTCTATAGGCAGCACAATTCTCTAAAATAACTGTTCGATTAAAAAGCGACGCGTACATTTTATCGCGTCATTATTATTATTATTAATTACAGTTGCGAAATGCAATGTCATCGAAAGAGAATATCACCCGAGCGCGTTCCTTTCTAAGTCGAGAATCTCGAGAGCGTAAAAATACCAGTTATCATTTGGACTATGCAACACATCGCTTTTTCCGATGACTACGTCTCGTTAATCGCTCATGTTCCCTACCCGTGGTTGTAAGCGCGATAATGCTTTCCGGGAATCTTTTTTTTAGCGCAAACGACCAAAACTAGGACTGACTGAATTACTCGACGTCTGAGAGAGATGGAGAAAGATAGAAAGAGAGAGAGACAAACGGACTTTTCTATTGGACTTTAACGAATTTGTCTTTAAACGCGCGCGCCATAACTAATTAATCAAATCAGCACCTATAATGAATAATTATTGGACTCGCGATTAGCAATGAGTGTCCTAAAATTGCATTTAAATTTTCTCTTTAAACCTATTTTTAAGTAACCGCTCCTGTAGATTTCACGACGTTCGAATCCATTTTCTATTAAAAGTAACCGTTTAACCAGACATGTTTTTCCAGTTTCTTTTCCATTAGAAGTAGTTATAAGTGGAACCGGTTATTTCTGCGTTATAATGAGGAGTCTTTTTTTTTTAAGCGCATAAATGCAGAAAGAAAAGAGTAAGAGATTTTTATCGTTACTATTAAATATATTTGGAATAAACGCGGTTATTCTTCGCTTTAAAGCGTTACAAAAATTGGAGAACTTTATAACCATCCTTCGTGTATAAATACGCGATGTTTAATTTTAAATAATGCGAAAATGTACGATATGTAATTTCCACAGTGTAAACTTTTATTTGCCTGCTGCTAACCACAGGTTTATTACAATTTAATTGCTCTCCTTTTGATACGCAAATTGAAGCGCGAAACAAACGTTCGCGAGAAAGAACTAATTTATTATGATAGCATTGTGGGGAACAGTTTTCGACCCGATCATACCATCGCGACAGACACGGAAATTAATTCCGGCTTATAAATATTACGTCGCGATGTCAAAGACCTCGAAATATTCTAGATTGAATTGATTACCATCCGCGAAAAACCAACAACTCATATTTTACCAAAACTGAGATATACATTCACACATGAGTATATCTCCGTTATATTAAGTCTAAATTAAAATCATTTTACGTTTTAAAAGGACGAAAGTTTGTTTATCCGTCGCTATCAAAGTATATTTACAGATACCACGAAATCATACACTCAATAACATACATCAGGATATAATACAGAGTATAAATTATATGTACAAGACACTTTCTGTTATGCGCGTTTCAAGCACTTTTCTACATCAATTACAAAATTAATATAACGTTATATATTTATAAAATTATATTATTTAAGAAAAAAATCTTGAGCTGCGCAGAAATATAAAATGTGAAAAGTATCTTAAACATAATGATACGTTCGAAGCATATAAATGTATTAATATCTTCAAAGTGAGCTCCACAAAGCATGAGCTTTTTTTATTCGTCCGCTAGCTAGCCGATTGACGTCACGAAGCAGCATATATACCTAAAACGATGATCGTGTCTCGACGTAGGGCGGAGTTCGAGCCCGATGACAAGCGATATTTCGGGCATTCGCGGCGGGGGGATTATATGGCAGTATTAACCGGAATATGTGTGTTAATGTTAGTTAGGTACGCTATCGACCAAGTTGCCGCGCGGCGTGAAAAGAGAACGAGAAAAAACGACAGTGGGATTCCACGCGTTCTCGACCGTAACGATATCCACGTCTCGTTCTCAAGATGCACACCGGGTATTACCCCGGTGCGTTGCGGGTAATTATGTGCCGGCGTACAGAGGGGCTGCCAGGTGCTATAAGGTCGTTAAACCCGGACATCCTGCGTTCTAAAAACGCGACAGGCCTCTCTCTAATTGCACAAGTAATAATACGATTTGACGTTCCCGCTCTCGCAACGCGGTCTCGAATTTGAAGTCGGTTGCTTGGGAATCGACCCTTGCAAGATGCACGTGTCGCCGCAGATCGAAGGCGCTCTCTCTCTCTCTCTCTCTCTTTGCGGAGTCGAAATGATTTTTCTCGATGAAGCTTCCTTCCTTTTCTCTTTGCAGCTTCTTGTAATAATTAATCCTTGAATTACAATTCTGTCAAAGTAAGGTCCGCTTGAAATGAATCGGAGAATAAATGTTCTTACGTAATTCCTTGGAGCAATTTTCAAGAATCCTTTCGTAGACGTTATGAGGGATTAGGATATCCTCGAAAGACACATGCGCGAGATGGGTAATGACGAGGAAAAGACGAGATCCTCCAACGTTACTTGTTCGAATTTTTGTCCCAAAACTGAACGAGCGGCGCCGCGCCGTGAAGCTCTCGCACGTGCGCTAATAGGATTTTACGAGCGACGTGTGGCGAAGGAGAGATCGTTTCGCGAAATTAACACTCGTCGGAGCGAGTGAACTCGTAAAAAAGTATAATCGATATTTTCGTACGGGCATGAGTACTTTTCCCCGACGGTCTCTCTCCGCCTCTCCCCCTTCTCTCGTCTACACGTATATACATACATTCGTCGTTTCTCACTCCCTCGCTGACTCACTCCTCATTCACCGACATTCATTTCACCTCTTTATCTCCCTCGTCTCGTCTATTCGACTATTTTACTCTACCCGCTGATGAAGCGGATATATCCCTTCCCCTCTCACCCTACCTTTTAAGGGCTGCCACGTGAATTCGTCATACTATTCGCCCCCATGCACACGTATAAAAATGCGAACAACTCTCCTGCCCTCACTCTGCACGTGGCTGTGCGTTGACAGTGTGCAGCGTAAGAGATTAATTTGTTTTACTCGTATCTCATATGCACGCTAATATTTATCGGGGCTTAATATTTTACATTAGACCAGCGCAGCGGCCGTTTCGCATACACGTCCCACTTGCGCCGGCGTCGCTGGTATCAACGTTCATTTACATTACGCGACACGTGTGCGTCCGGCACAGTTCGCGTTTTGTTCCGCCGCGGTGCCACCGATGCGAAAATCGGCGCTGGGCCATTAGTACGTGGAAAAAAGGTACACCGCGAAAATCATAAACCGAAGGTAGAATGTTGCAAGTTTCAAAAAAAGTTAAAAAAAAATCCGAGTTTCGAATAAACTAAGGGAAACTGCGTGCAAGTGATATGAATACAGATTTCACGCTCTCCGAGGGCTATATCGTGGAGTCGAAAATATCTCCTGCACGTGCAGATTTAATTAAATTGGTTTGATTTTAAAGTTCAAGGAATGCTATATGTTATTTCTGCTACACATTTTTACCTGAGAGCAGCATACAATAAAATATAGACCGAAATTGCACTTCTAATTCTACTGTACGTAATTAGAGAAATACGTGAGTTCTGCTTCTCTCATGCAATAAAAAAAAATACGGTACAAAGTTTATAAATGCAGGAATTAAAAGGAGATGAAAGATAGAATGGTGTGTTGTGTGGGGAAGTAGGTTATTTTAAAACACATGCAAAATGTAAATGTATAAAGTATAGAGGATTATAAAAATTTCTTGCGGTTACATAATTTTATAATCCGGTTCCACAGAATTTTGCAACTTTAACGTCGCAGCTTTAACTACCGGAGTATAAATTGCCAGAAAATAATGAACCGCCTCCAGAACCAAGAAAAAAAGCGTCTGCAAAATCAGCGAATAAAATTATAATTATAATTAATCGATGATTTTGGGTTGTCTGCGGCTATTTATACGCGCGCCGCGATATTTCGAGGGTCTACCCCAGGCGTTTTCCGTGGAGAGGCGGCAGGCGGATTTCGGAAAATGTTGAAGAACAGTTTTCTCTGCAGACGGGAAGTGCGTGAACGCACACACCGGATATCCGACGCATCGGCTATTTACGCATACTTCGGAGTTCGTTCGCTCTAAAACGCACACCCGGCGCAAGACCTGGCGGCGCGGCGTGTTTTCTTGCTCGTTAAACCCGTGGAGCGTGACGCGCGGCAAAACAACGAGATCCGCGTGCACTATTAGAAAATCCGCGCGTGACTTACGCGCGGCAGATAAGAAATTTTCTTGCGCCATCGCGAACGGATAAGCAGGACGAAAGAGATTTATCCCCGTACCCGCGAGATTAAAGCGACTGGGAGCGCGATCGGAGATTGTCACGCTGACAGCTTGATGTAAATGCATGCAACCTTCTTAATTGAAGGTAAATCTACAACGATTACTGATAAATTCTCAAAGTAAACTTGGGAAAAGAGCTGTAAGACTTAAAACGACACTTGATCTCAGATGGTCTTATTTCTGCTCTGACATATTATTTTACTTCTATCTTTATATCCCACTGTACTTTAGATCTTTTATTTGTATTATGTTTTACATATATACAATATGCAATATGCAACTATCGCAATTTTAATAATGATATATCTCAATCATGTGATTGAGAAACAAATCGATGATAAATGAATGACGAAACTTCCGATAAGACCATATTAAAACTAAATTCAAAAATATGAAGATACATACATATTACATATAGTTGGGGTATATTTTTCACAGAACACTCGCGGTGTAATGCAAATAAATATGATATGCACGCGCGTGTGCGACATTCTGTTCAAGCACACGTATAAAGAATATTGAAAGAAGAAGAATATCTAAGTGTTATTCTCTTCTTTTTGCACTTCCGGTTTTTTCCCTCCTCCTTTTTCTTTGTTATTCATTTGCTTCTCAAAGTAACAATAAAAATTCAAAAATATTAATCCCCACTTTTCACCACGGCCTTCGTGACCATGGCCTTCGGGTCTCTTAGAAATTCTTGACTCCTAAGCACATCAACAGCTCTTACGCGATACACACGATCGCGAATTTTTAAATCGAAGAACCGAGAATGTGTGTGTGTGTGTGTGAGCTATAGCAACGATTTTGCCAAGACCGTAAATCCGTACACCGAAATTCAACCTTGGCGCATGAGAACTCGTTTCTCGCGTCTCGAAAAAGTCCCAGAATAAAAATATATCGCGTATGTAAACGTTATTATATAATTCCGGGAAATCGAGGTTCGAGATACCGTCTAACATCCTTCCGCAAACGTGATTTCACAACTCCGGCCGAAATTCTTTAAAACAAGTTATCTCCGTATATCGATCCTGCAATTTTGTACATGCGGAAGTATACCATCGCGGCGATCGTTTTCCGCCTTTCCTTCCTTCTCTCGGCAGAATTACAATTAGATTTGGAAACCAAAATTGCAGACACGCACACACAAACTCCGGAATTCCTCATTCGATTGAAAAAGCTTCGTCCGTCACTTTTATTTCTTTATTTGAAATATGGGAATTCCCGGAATGGATTATTATATTATTCATCTCATATTCCTTTACTCGGAACGCGAACCTTCAATTTACCACATCAACCTCTTATAAAACCAAGGCCATACACGGGATGAGGGTTGAAACCCGTCGACTACGAGTCGACCGCTTTCACAGCCACGCGTCATGTTATCTTTTTATATTTTTTTTCCTTGAAGTCACATTGTTAACGCGAAGATATTCACTAACGACCATCCTTTTCGTTTTATCAGCTTTTTATCAGCGCCTGTTTTCGCCACGTGAATTTTTTCCAGTGACAAATATGTGATTCCTGAAAAATGCCACTCCTTATCCAGACGTGGATCGCCTTAAAAAGTCGGACGACCCTGCCTGGCGATTTTCGTTAATTTAAGTTTCGCCTTTCGCGAGCTAGTGACGCGTAGTACGATGAACTTTCCGCAAGAAAGATACCGGTCGGCGTCTGAAATGGAAATCGCGCGTATACATTATTTATAGAATTATGTAAGATTGTTTTTCTGGCCCCGGGCCGATTTACGAGCGCATGAACGAGCGAGATCTTTCTCTTTACTTCTTTATCTGAATTCCCGTCGCGGACCTCTCGTCGTCGTTAAACACGTCAACCATTCTCATTCGGTACTCGAATCTTAGGTCACCCCTCATTTCCGTTGTCGATGATAATGTAGTTGAACTATATTTTCAGTTCATAATACAATTTCATAATCTGCGATAAATTAATGTAAAGGTCAAAAACTTGTGCGAATCTAGATTACTCAATAATAAAAAAATCCTGCTTATGCTAGATATATTTTTTAAATTACAGTTTAATTTTCCTTATTAAAAATCTGATGTTATGCCATACTTCTTAGTGGCCTCCTGACTGTTAATATTGATTACCTTTATAACTAAACGTTAAAATAAACATCTATTGAGAATTCAATTTAAGATTTTACTGTCTTTTCTCATCTTTAAATATTAATTCTCGAAAAACATCTTATTTTGACTCGATTATAAATTTATTATTATTATTCTGACGTATAATTATTTTATTTTCTTTCTATTGCCACTTTGACATGTTCACGAAGGAAAAATCGTCACTTGCGCGAACAATCCGTGCTTGAAGAAAACAATAAGAACACGCTGTATAGAGTGACACGTTCATCGCGGTTAGATAATCGCTCGCGAAAACGATTTTTACAAAGCTCCGAGACGAGCTCTGGGAAGGATCGGCGCCTTAAAAAAAACAGGTTCGTTAAGTTTCTTGTCTCGATCCCACCCGCGCGTCAGACACAAAAAAGGGTATCCCTTTTTCTTCCATCCTGCCTTTCCTCTCTCTATTCTTTACCGCTTCGCGCGCGTTCTCTCTCTCTCTCTCTCTCTCTTTTTTTCCCTCTCTTTCTTTCTCTCGCTCTCTTCCTTTTTCTTCCTTCCACTGGCACTGTCGTTCGTCCGCCAGAAACGGGAAACGCCTAAACTATCGATCGAATTACATAACTGCAGGCGGGGGCCAGTAATCTCGTTTTTATAACGAACTTCGCCGCGCAAGTGAAATGTCCCTGAGATCGTTATAGACGTTATAGACGTTATGAGTTGTGGCTTTTCTGAACGTTCGAAAGCGCAGCTTTTAGCAGGGAATGCTGAACATCGATACTGAGTACCGACAAGTAATTACGATCGGTAATTACGGCGCTATCACATATCTTGACTTATGAGAATTAATAAAACTTAGAAAATAGTGCAAAGAGTAAATTTTTTCAACTTCTACTATTTTACTATTATTCAAAAATAATTCTTCTCGCTGCCTGTTCACAGAGAGAGTTTACATATCAAGTTTACATATCTACTTTCGCGCCCGCGTAGTTTTTTTTATTAAATATTATTGCAGTTTTTTTGAAAAAGTCGCTACGTGGTACGGGCACTTCGTATTTTACAATAGAAGGTTTTACAGAGAGAGAGAAAGAGAGAGTGAGATATTTATATTGTACTCTTTTTTTACTTCCCGGGATCGTTACTTTTCTTGGAGCATCGATATTTATCGATATTTACAGATTTTGATATCAATGCCCCCATTCTTCGCTCGGCGCGCGGAATTTCCCGTTGCGATAACACATCGTGTGTTTCGCTTATCTTGCAAGCGCTTTCTAGAACTTTTCGAGTTTTCTGAACTCGTGCTTGCTGATTCGCGAATATCGGCATAATCCGCGGAAGATGGAAATTCCGAAAAACCGGCGCTATACGATAAGTAAATCCCGTCTGACTTTACCTTCACACGTTGTAAAGTCGATTTTCTAGAATCTAGAATATATGCAAAATAATGGAGCATTACTTATTCGATGTCTGGGACAGATAACGTAATCTAAAATGTAAAATACGAGCATATAGAGAAATATTCTTTCTCCCGACGCGAAATAGTTACGGCTACTTTTTTTTTCGCATCAAGATTTCCGGATGCAAAATGTTAAAAACGTTGTTTTTATGCGAAAGTCGCTTAATTGTAAAAATCGTAAAGATTAAAATTTCAGAGTATCAGCGTGATTTTTCGCAAACACCGATTCGGCCTCGCATCGACGTTTGCGCCGCGGGCAATACTCGTCATTACGACCCCGTCCGCCCCCGTCCACTCGCGATACGCTTTTATATCGATTCATATAAATAACTGGAATAATGTCCGGTCGAATAAATATTTATTGCGCGCCATTACGAATGTAAATTTCCGTCGGTATTCCGCGTTTCGCTGCCGCATTTCGCCGTAAAGCGTCTTGGGATCGATCGCGCGCCTGTCATGCTTCCGCGTTCGCTGTAAAAAGAAAAAAAAACAGAAAAAACAAGAAAAAAGTGACGGGGAACAGAGGGCGGCCGGGGGAAGAGACCGACGAGGGAGATCGACAAATTTGACGAAGCACCCCTTTTCCGCGCAGGCAGGGTCGTTCTCTCCGCCGCGCCGGTTTCTTCCATTTATATTTCTTTTTTTTTTTTTTACTCTCTTGACGAAAGACGAAGCGCCGTTATGCACGATAAAAAGTTTAATGTCAGAAGACGTCGCGGACGGCGGGAGGGTTGGCTGGGAGGGAGGAGGAAGCCGGTGACGAGGAGAGGGGGAGGGGGTGAAAGTGCCCGAGGATCGTAATGACTCGATATGAAACCCGGGCAGTGCAATTTCTTTCTTCTTCTGCCCTTTCCTCCCTCCCCCGCTCGTCTCGACGTCTTCCTCTTTTTTCATCGCAGTATTTCCCCATAAAAGCGCCCCGGCATAATAAAAAGCGTTATATAGCTGGCACTGAAAAGTAACGCGTCTATGCGTCTCTCGTCCCCCGTCACCCCCGGCCCCTCCCGCCCACCCCCGCCGACCGCCCCGCTCCGCCCGCGAGACGGTCTTTACGGCCTTATTTGCGGAGACGTAAAAATCGCGAAAATCAATACGGAACTTCTAACATTAAATATTCAGGCTATTGACTGGGCGGGGCCAAGTTATACGCTATAGTCGTTCGCGGTCCCTCCACGGCCCCTTCGTCCGCGACGGAAGGAACGACGAATTAGCGGGAAACTAAGGCTCGATGGATCAACGAGGAGAATACGGGAATACGCGGGAGGAAATAAAAGGGAGGAATATATGAACGGGATGGGAAAAAAAGTACATGTGCTAATACACATGCTGAAGACATCGTAATAGAGAGACGCCGCCGTTTGCAGAAAGAGATCAAATAGAACCTCTAATGTGTCTATTCTTGTATCGAGATCATTATTAAGTTGGAAAAAAGGAATGAAATTGAAAAAGATAAAGGGAGAAATTTTTCTTGCATTAAGATAAAATTTATAAGACATATTTGACTGTGATAACAATTAGTATTACGCGTTCTCTAAAATTGGCGTAGTTGGGAATTTCGCCTCGATTTATAAAAACTCGTGCCGTTATATTTTCTCTCTCTAACGAGGGTTACGCTATTAGCGAAAGAAACTCGCGCAACCGTCCGGAAATTCCCACGACATTCGTTCGCGCGCAGGGTCTCGTACCAATTTACCTATTCCCGTTCCGTGTGTTACACGGCAATACGCGCGGCGACATCGGCCAATTAGCATACAAAAGAGGTGCAATTAATCGAAGGTTGCGACGACAACAACACATACGGTTGAATAAGATCCAACGATCGCCCGGAGCGATTCGTGACACAAAAAGTCGATCGAGATAGGAAAAATCTCTACTCGCACACTCGCTGGAAACTCGAGTTCTGCGAAAACGGCAATACGTGGTAGAGAAACGCTCAATATTCCGAGTCAAGAGATAATCCTGCGCGCGATCTGAAAAAAAATTATGGAGATAGATATTCGGAAAATTAACGTCATGACAGCGCCGCTCTAGAATCGCGATATTACGAATCCATCGATCAAAGACGTACCACCACTTTGTATAAATTTTCATCGGAGGCGGGGATATCGCGCTCGGAATGGTTATAAACGATATGCCACGCCGCGAACGGAGGAATTCTTAAAGGAGTATGAGGAAACCTCATTGACTTTCATGCCAGATATTTACGTCGGGTGGAGTCCGGGGACGGTCTTGCAAAAATCCCCTGAATGTGCAGACAGGAATTCATATTTTATCGGGTGACGCGCGCCTCGATCCATACATTACGTTAGCACGCTCGTTACGCGACGTCAATACGACTTCCCGGACAATTCCATTTCGCCGGTAATTAATAATGATCGACGCGTCGCGGCCATACACCGCCGGCCGCGCGCCGTCGTCGTTGTCGTGTGGATCGGCGCGGCGCGCGCGTGTCCTTACTTGCCGAAGCGAATAAATTGGATCGTGTTACGTAACGTGAAACTAAAGTGACGTTTACCGCGAGCTGCAGAAAAAAAAAGAGAAAAACAGATAGTGTTACATGTTTCTCTGTGCTAATTATAAATTCGACAAATTGCCCGCGATTCCGATTCCTGGTGTCACGTCCAGTGTCAATTAATGCAAATTAATCAGGAAACATTGAAATTGAAGCTTATACAACGACTTTTCTGATTAATAAACGATACTGCATCCATTTATGTGTGCCGTGGTAACGAAGTTACTTCCGCCGCGGTGAAATTCGACGCAACGCTACGCGCGACGACGGTTGTTTGCAGCAGCACGGCAACTCCAAAGTCCTACGATACGTCGTTTTATAGTTTCACATTGTGCGGCACGTTCACAATCAACCCTCGACTGATGTGATTAAATTTGGATAACGTAACTACGCGGCGGGATCAGTTTGACCTCGGTAAATAAATAAGCGTAATATCGCAAATTGAAAAGCGAATGCATTTTTCATTAACTGCGCGCATGTTGAGTGGAGCATTATAATGAATGCACGCGGTTTCGTTAGAGCGTTAAAGGGAAAAGAGACGATAACGATGATACAGCATCTCTTTTCCTGACGTTCCGTGAAGCTTATCTTTGTTAGGCTTAGACTCCTGGTTCCGTCGCAATTAACCCGCCCGTTATCGATATGTCCGACATGAAACGCCTTATGCAGTTACTCATAACGCATGTAGAATTTAAATTGCAACTTATTTACTACGCGAGTTATTTACACGACTCCTTTCGCGCTCTCACAGATAAAATCGCCGCATAAATGATTAACAATTGCGCCGACTCGCATGTTCGCAGGTTGTACTGTCGGCGTGTAGCACATACTTCGACACGATTCTATCGCAGTACGAGGAGAAGGACCCCATCGTCATCATGCGTGACGTCAAATTCTCGGACATCAAAGTGCTGGTTGAGTTCATGTACAAGGGAGAGATCAACATCGATCACGTGAGTGTTACAACTTTCTGTAAATGATTTTCTTTTCTTTACGTCTGCTTTTCATATCGTTATCGATTCAAGCCGAGCAACCCGCTTGAGAAATTTATTCCAGAGAGAAAATTGAAGAAAAGATGTTATTTCTCGAATTATCATATTTAATGGAAATCTAAAAGGAGAGAAAGAGAGAGAGAGAGAATGAAAGAGAAAATTGAGAGAGAGTGAGAGAGAGTGTGAAAGATAAAACGGAAAAGGTCGCAGAAACGGAGATCTGGCTAGATTAATAGGATGGAGAGAGAGGTGGAGATATTTAGTTAGATTATTCTAAATTAAGTTAGTTATAAATTAGATAAGTTGCGAATATATAGATATATGCTAGGGTAAGTTAGATTGTAAATAGAAATAGGCAAATGCGACGTGGTAATCTTATAAGCTGATTGGGAAGCAATAAAGATCATACAGAAATACGAAAAGTTTGCGAAGCAATTATATTCAAAAATAAATCACACGAATATATTCGTACAAAAGTTACAATGGAATTCCTAGGAGAGATTGACAAAGGAGATTGACGCGAAACGTAACGCTTATTGCATTTATAAGACCCGAATTAAATATTGTCGACCGTGATAATCTCTCTCTCTCTCTCTCTTTCTAAGCCATCTTGGATATATTTTCACTTCGTGCTCATTAATGTTGCTATTTGCGGCGGGCGTTTTATTACATCGCTGTGAAATAAAGTTAAGCAGTAAAACCCCGCCATTCTTCAGACAATAAATCCCCGCCTTCCTCAGCACTTTTCCAATAACAACAATTTCGCGTAGATAACAGCCGCCGCGCTCTGTGACAGCCATGGTTAACGAGAGAACTTTACGGTACCTATTATCTTGCAAAAAAAAACTAACGTTTCTCATTCGTACTGACGACAATCGTAAGTTCGAGTGCACCGAGACATGTTATGACAAGACCACCGTATATAACATGTCAGGATGAATTCCTAGTCTAAAAACAAAAAATAAGGAAACACGGTGATATCCATTCAGGAAATCTATAAAAAAGGCAGTTGCGTCCGACACTTTGACGATTTCAAAATCGGTTTTTTTTATATGAAAATTTTGAGGTATATCTGCATAGAGATATTTAATATAAAATTTTATTTTTAATTAATTTAAAATGAATTTAAAATGAATTCTATTTTAATAGAGATTTTTTTCGGAGGCTGTTAAAATATTTAATGGTAAAAATTGAAAAATTGCTATAGAAACGTCATTTTTGCTAAGAAAAATCATTGGTTACCGATATGTCATTAAAATATAGTGTGGCGGTGTACATATTATTTATACATAGGTACTTATAAAACGACAAGAGTCGGTAACCATACAGTTCGTATCATACATTTCGGTAATTGTTTTCTCATAATCCTTGAGACTTTTTAGTCGTGGATTAAAAAGAGTCTGCGGTTGGAGAATATAATAATAACGCTACAGATAATCCCCGAAAGCCCATTTATATTTATTCCATTGCACTGTTCCTTGCATCTGGTTTTATTAATGAGAACGGAGCGGACCGTTCCAGCATCTTGTTTGCGATATTATTATGTTTTCAATTTTTCGAGATTGCCCAGCGTATATTCAAGAAAAATATGCTCCCCCGAGATTTTTCCGAGATATCTCCAAATGGAGGGGTAAAAACCACAGTGGTGTAAGTCAAATTTTTTAAAAAATTTGACTTACACCACTGTGGTTTTTACCCCTCCAAATATTCTGGGGCTGCCTGCCTTGCATTATTAAACTACGATAATTCGATCAGTTTAATAGGCCCTTCTCATTGAAATTTTCGCGAGTTTAAAATCTATTTTCTTGAGATATGTTTCCGCGGTATATCTAACTTTTTTCTCTTATGAATGATTTCTTATAAGTCTAATCTTTTCCTTAACACATCTCTTCCTCAACTTTCTTTGACTGTTTAATTTCAAATATTTACAATTAATAATAGGCCATTTTTATTTGCTTTAACAGTTTGAAAGTTTGAGCCTCTCAACTACTTACAATTCATATAATACTCCGTGGTTGTGTGTCGTATAACTAGATAAAAAAATATATATATATGTATATTCTTAAAAGATTCCCAGAAATCTGTCTTAGCCAACTTTCAAAATCTCCCATCTGTTCAGCATCCGCGACAGCTTTGATACTCGGCAATTCCTCTCGCGGAGCTGGCGGTCTTTCTTTGCGCGAATCTTCAATGGTACCTATCTTCCTCCGAGGAGAACAAATTCTTCCTGATTTCTAGTCGTGATGAGGCAGTCGCAACCGCGCGGGAGCTTTCACCGGCACGTTTTGTGTCGCGCGGGCCCCCCCGATCGGGCTCGCGAAAAATCGTCGAGTGAAAATCGCCAGGGCCCGCGATCCCGGATTGGAGATCGGCGGCGATTTAAGCTCTCCTCGCGATCGGAACGGAGCGCTGGTTGAACGGTACCGTAGGAGGGGGCTCCTGCAAAACGGTTTTAGATCGTGCTTTGCGTCACGCGGGGCACGTCGTCCTTTTTTCCCACGATCCCTTTTCTTACGCGCGGCCCCCGTTTTCCCCACCTCGCTTCCGCGCAAGCAAGAAACGAAAGCGGCGATATTTCTGAAATACGTTATTCCGCGGCGGCGTCGACGCTGACCCACATAGGCATTTTTCCAATTCCAGCCGTGGCCGATAGAAAGCCGCACACGGCCGTTTGTAGAAAGTTCTCATATTATTTAGCATTCGGTCGCGCCGCGCCGCGCCACGTCGCGGCGAATGTACACCATCACCGCCGCGCTGGTGAAAATTAGCAAATAATAATTGGGACCCGTTGTCGCAAACCTCTTCCTGTTCCTCCCCCCCTCCCCCATACGTGCCCGTATATGTTCGCGATCTTTATTTTCTTTTTTCGTCTGGTACATCGCGCGAGTTTCTCCGCTCCCGTACGCTACAGTACAACATAGGGGTATTTTTTTCCAGGGGAGAAATCTGAAGGGTATTTGCGAGGGAAAATAATGCTGATGAAAATAAATAAGCGGTCCGTGTCAGCGACCCGAAAGTAATGGGCTTGTCTTTCATTTTTATATTTTCCCCTTTTGCAGTATTTCAAGCTTTAAAAAACATCCTGTCTAAAAGCATTAGGTTGTCGTAATGTTTTCGTAATTAATAATTTTTAACTTTGATTGATTCAGACGTAAAAAAATATGTCCTATAATAAATAAATAAATTGAAGAAGAGTTTTAAATTTATCTCTGCATGAATTATTTTATATGATAAAATATTTTGATAGAATCTCAGACATAAATTCATTATACATGTAGATATATGATATATATATATATATATATATATATATATATATATATATATATATATATACAGTTATGTTACGGATTAATATAACTACAGAGCAAATCACTTTCTAAAGAACACGCTCTCTAACTATATCTCAAAATTTTTATATTAAGCTTTTAGTTCAGATATGATTGTGAGGCATTCTCATTTATACAACTCAGTAAATATTTCGCTCTACTTATTTATAAATAAGCAATCAGTTTTTTTTAGTTTTCCTCGGAGAAGCTTACAACGGATTTAACGAGTTTCGCAGTTGCACAAGTCATATTTATCTACACATATCTATCTTTTTTCTGAACTTTTACCTTTAATCTCACTCGTATTCCTCCTTTCGATGCGTTATAAAATTATAAAAATAATATTTTAATATATTTAATATAAATACATAGAGTAATTGCGATAATGATTGAAATAATAATTACGTATGAGAAGGTTTTCGATTACTGAAGCAGGATAATGAGATATTAGAGAAAAATGAATTCGTCCGTTTCGCTTTGTAGACGAGGTTGTCGTCGTTACTGAAAACCGCCGAGGATTTACACATCAAGGGGCTCGCCGAGGTGAGCTGGCGCAGCGATTCCACGCAAAACGACCTAAATAACACCGGCCACAGTCCCGGCACCGGGACGCCCGGCGTGGAGACGGTTTTGCGGGAAGGTGAAACCGAGGATCCACCAGCCCCCAAACAGAGACGCAGAGGTCGTCCGCCTCTGGATGACCCACCGTCGGCACACGACGTCTTCACACCCAAGATCACTTGTATCACCGGGAACGTACGTATCTCTTATCGCTATCACGGGCTAAACGGTCCGTGTAAAGCTTGGTGCTGTTGCACCAGCATTTCGCAAATTCGTCCGCAAAAAATCAAAGAAACTAACTATTATTGCCTTATAAAAATGTCTCATATTAATTGTAAGAGTGTAGTTATTATAATAGTTCTTTTAAAATAACTAATAAACTTTTAATCTTGAACACACACATTGTTCTGAACATTGATTCATAACATCAATATAAGATGTTAATCTATAAAAGTTGTTAATCAAAACAGTTTTTAGATGTTTAAATACAGACACACTTATACACTGTCATCTTGATTATTATAACTTTAATAAAAAAAAAACTCTTTTAAATAGAAATTCAGAAACCTAACAACTGCATCATGATTCAAAATCTTCGAACTTTCAAATTACGAAACATTTATATTTCGATGCAAAGACATAAAACAGAACAAACGATTAAGATGTTTACAAGAAGGTGAGAGAGAAAGAAGTAGAATTTGCACTGCAACGATACCGAGCTTTACACGGAACACATAAGATGGACACTTTACGATCGGTTGTCGTGAATGTAAAAATACGATAATTTTGTTAGACTCGCAGCGGCGGGTATAGCACGTATGCGGGGATACCCACGCACGACTCTAATGTGTCACGTCGAACCTTTTCTCAGGAGGAAATGATGAGCGAGGGCGGCGACCATGAGAGTTGGGACGACGAGATGATGATGACGACCGAGAATAACGAAACACCACTGCCGGTGGTAAGGCCAATTATCGTTAGATATGATTCTCCCTGTTCCTCTTCACTTGCAGACGTGAGTGCGCAGACATAATTAAATTGAAATCTATTAAAAGAAGTGTCGTTCTACTTTCTCCTATGCATCAACCATCAGATTAGACTACTTCTTTCCACGAATATTCCGTTCAACGATTTTAACTATTGTGCTTTTTTTCTAGCTGTCCTACATGTCCAAGGATGACGCATCTGAAGAAAAGAAAGGTATATATGATCATTCTACAATTACATCTCACACACGTATGGCCTTTCTCCATTCTCAGAAAGTTTTGCCTAGTCTAATTTAGCTTGTCTCTAACTAAACCTGTATATGTTTTATATCTCTATATTTTGTAATTATTTGTATATTTTATTAATACTATTATTGTTATTACAATTTTATACACAAAAAACAATGCAGATTTTATTGTTTTATTTGTACAGGCACTCTATTTATATTTTATTATGCACAATAATAAAAACAATGCATAATACATATATTGAGAAATATTATTTTCTTTAAAATATAAGGCTTGAGCGCGAATAAATGCTGCTAAATCTTTTTTGTTTTAAATATTTTTTGTCACAATACACATAATCGGCGTAAAAAAAATGGAACGTTTTTTTAACGATTCCGAATTCTTTTAATGAATTTTGCTAGTCAAGGAAATACGTTTTCCAGAACAATTAATAATGCTTTTGTCTTCCGGAACGTTTGCCTCTTTTATTCTTTTTTAATGTCGATTATAGATACGTCATTCTATAGCAATCGTTGTAAATATTGACTGAATATTAAATTACAGCGCCCAGCACTCCGTCAAATTCTAACGCCACAAATCTGTCGATTCCCGAACAATTCCGAGACGTAATAAAGATGAACGATTACTTGACGACGGGACGTCGACAAGAATTCTGGGAGGAACCTTTTACGCGCCGCGTTATGGACGCCATCAAGAGCAAAGAGCTGGAGATGAAGACCGCCGCTGAAATCCTCGGCGTCTCTTACGGCACTCTCTACGGCAGATACCGCGACAGTTATGGTTGCCTTAAACACCCGTACAGGTAATGGATGCATGTAGATGAAAAATTGCACTTAAGGATCTTAATCCGCGAACACTCCATTCTTTGCATTAGGAAAGCATAAATTAGAGCAAAACTCAAATTGAAATAATTCGTAAGAACAAATTAGAAAAAAAATGGTAGTTTTGCTAAAATTATCGGGATAATAATACGGATATATATTTTCAGAGTAAGGGATTTTTGGTCTGAGCCGGGCCCCGCGGAAGTGTTGGCGAAATTGCGGCGAAAGGAGATAACATTATTCCGGGCCGCCGAGTTCCTCAATGTCACCGTCCACACACTCGCGACTTATCTGTCAACGCTGCAAGGCCCGGACAGAATTACGTTAGCTGAGAACGTAGCGTCCAGCGGTAGCATCGACAGCGGCAGCAACAACAACGCAACTGAATCGACGACAACGGAGAACAGCGAGTCCGTAAACGACATCCTGCAGAAGATCAACGCGAACGTGGCGACCACGACGTCAATCAAACGCGAGGGCGGCGGCTACATTGAAGTGCCGACGGCAGTGTCGAAGTGTTCCACCACGTCCGTGCTGGAGAACAATCCGGACATCACGATCGTCAAAACGGAAAACATGTTGCGTAAACGCGAATATTCGAAAATGTCTAGCACAGAGAACAACAACGCGAAGCTGATGAGCGGCGGTGCGGTCAGCGAGATCAGCCAGCAGCAGCAACAGCAACAGCAACAGCAACAGCAGCAACAGCAACAGCAGCAGAAGCTCCCCGACCCGTTATCGTTAAATAACGACAACAGCAAACCCTAACTATTCAGACCCTACTTGACACCTACGGCGAATCACCATCATCCACGCAGCGTAGCGCCAAGCGGAGCCAGCTATAGATCCGACCTACAGTGCCCGCGTAGTTTCTATTCCAACGTGTTTACCCGCTTTCTCACGAATTTTCATTTGAAGTAGATACAAAGAACAAGAGGCAAAAGAGGAGCGACGCTGGACATCGCTGTTCCGCGCACGTCGGATTCCGTAAGAGTAGCCTCAGACAATCTCGCGTGCGATTGTTCGCGATTGACGGCGAGCCGTGGCTGCGGCGGGTCGGATAAAGCGAGAACTTGGACGAATCCTGCGAATTCTCCGAATCCTGCGTTCCCGCGCGACCACGGCTTATCGTTGTATTTTTCACGTATTAAGAAGAATATTAACGTCGCGAATTCTCCTAGCGGAGTTAGTATCGAAATTCCTCCTGTTTTAAATTCAAATTAGGCTCGCTTTTGATCAACATAGGTCGATAAGCACGCGTGTGCATACGACCTTGGCCTTTATGAGAAAAAATGAAAAAGCAAAAGAAGCAACAAAAGGGATAAAGCGTATAATAAAAAGTTCAATCGAAGTTCCTTTTGAATAACGATGTAGAGTGTATTATCGCAACAAAGAATGCCTATTTTCTGCCGCATGTGTCTGTATGGTAAAGAGCGACAATATATTCACCACAAGTAGATCCATCATAGTAATACACCACAGAGAGAAATGGAGGAAGGGAGGAAAAGGGGAAAGAAAGAGAGAGAGAGAGAGAGAGAAATAAAGCTGAATAATGGTCCTTCGACGTAGATATGTTCCACGTGCGATCGTCGTTAGGATCGCGTTAGGATCACGTTTCAGTTAATGCCCGTATATATAAACTCGAGAATTTAAATCATAAAGCTTGTACTATTGGAAAAGGCGTCCATTCGATATGCGATATGCGATACGCGACACAGGAAAATATATATGAAGCGGAAGCAAAACCTGAGAAAGAAGGCGATTGTAGATAGTATTCTCAGCCATTTGTATTTAAAAGAGTATTTAGTGAGATAGAGAATGAGTGAGAGAGAGAGAGAGAGAGAGAGAGAACGAGAGCGAGTGAGAAAAAATCGCCACTTCAAGTTACACGTGTCCAATAGTAAATCGTTTATGATTTAAAAATATTTTCGTGATGAAAGCCTTAACGTCAGAAACTTGTTTTTTCCATGTTATTGATTTGCTGACAAAATTTATAAGTAAAATATTTGTTTTACATGTGTTACCGATATTTTCTAAAAAACGGTACGTAAAACGGCTAACAATAAGTTTTAAAAGCGCAAAGGCGTTGCGATGGGTAATGATTTTTGCGCGTCTTACAAAAATCGCGCCTTCGCCTTTTTTCCCGAGTATTCGTAACGTTGGGATAGTTAAGTCCCTTAATGGGATAGTCCCTTGTGTACATAATGGAACACGATAATAGCGTATAATAGTGTACACCATTCTATTTTGTTTCTCTTTTATACCGTTATATAATGCTGCACTTAGCAGTGCTTTTTATTTTATAAATGATGTTTATTACTTGTGTATATACGAGATATTTTTTTATTTCTTCTTCTTTTACGAGAAAGTATTTTTAATAACTTTTATTGGAATGATAATCGTCGACTAATATCAAAACATTCGTTAGATAGAGTGCAATATTCGAAAATAATATTATTTGGCATATAATGTACATTAAAAAGAACTAAAAAAGAAATAAAAAATAGAAAGAATTGCTGGTGCAATTATGGATTTTTCTTATAAAAACGCCATTGAATGATATTTGCAATGAACAATGCCTACGGTAATGCTGTTACGCACTGTATCGTTGTTCCCCCCTATTTATATATAATATAACTCGCGATTCCGTTTAGTTTACTTTTTTCGTAAGCTTTCACAGGCGCGATATTTACGTTAAGTTAGATAAAGAAATGGGGAAACCCAGACAGCGCTATATATATATATATATATATATATATATATATATATATCTGGGTTTCCCCATTTCCATATATATATATAATGTACAATAATCGTACTCCATGAGACATTGACTGGAAATGAGTATTCCTGTTCGAAGGTAAAACTAAGTAAGAATTAGTATAGTAGAGGTATCTCCGATGATATTTTTCGATGATATAAGACTTAAGTTACATTAAAGAGGAGAATTCATTATCGCGGAGGGTACTTGTAAAGTAATCCGAACGAGCGGAGTAATACCGTACGAAGTACGATAAGAAACGAAAGAAGAGAAACGGCTTCCCTTTCGTAGCCGTGGAAATTTCATTGTGACGAGTGCAAGGAGCGTAAAGATTTAAAAGTATCGTGAGGTGTGTAAATATAGCGGTGTACGATATTTACTAGAAACGAAAAATCAAGAGACGCATCGTTTGCTCTTGACACGTGAATGCGGGCATGTATGTACCTCTCTCTTTCTAAACGGACCCCGAAGTCGACTGACTATTAAGGTAAACGAAGAAAAAGAAAATCACAAAAATATAAAAAAAAAGCGTAACGATAAGCGTAACGAGACTCTCGATTAAGTGTGCGGCGCACTCAGATACGAGATACACACAGGCATGCACGTGCAAACACACAGTTGTGGATTCTGCGAGAGAAAGTATTTCCGGCAGACGCGCCGAAGAGACTTATTCGACGAATTAAGTACTTTCTTTAGCCTACTTTGTATATTTAACACGAAATATCGTTTTTTTTTTCGGATGTTGGCAGAGCGAAGTCTTTCGATTACTTTACGAGTGCTCCGGACCGATCATTTTTATCACATGCGTATGTGTATGATTTTATATGCAACAACATCGCACGATCTACGATAATTTTATTTGTAACTCGTAAATTGTAAGAGAGGAAAAGAGAAAGAAAAAAGATAGATCTGTTCATCTTCACCGTTTAATTTAATGACTTTCGTCAGATTCATTGTATCTTCTCATCGAAACTTTGTATTAAGTGACGGAGTAACTTCTCCCTTTTTTTCTCTTCTATTTTACTTTCCTTTTTTAAAAAAAAATAAAATAAGACTAAGACATACCAAATGAGAAATGTAAGGACAAGTTTCGTTAGGTTAGTATCTATCGCATATCATGGAAGCAAAAATACATGCGCTGATACACACTGTATTTGCCTATGGCGTTCGGGTATGTTTATATCTGGGACGCGCGAGACCACTTTTACTCTAGCAAGAGTATACGACTAGAAGTATTAATATTTAATAATAATGATCAATATATATATATATATATATGTATATATTGATACTCGGATGGATGGTCACGTTTTCGAGCGTCGAGCCGTGGAACAAATGAGGAATAATATCAAATCTTGGGATTATTTTTATTTTATTTTTACTATTATTAATGTGTAATTTATATTATTATTATATACTGTTAGTCAAAACTTTTTATGTTTATTATATAAAAATCACGAAATTTTCAACAGAATTTATATGCAGTGGTGATTTTATTTAAAAAAATATATGTATAAGAAGAAAAATATTTATAGACACATTTGAAAACTTGTAAATGTTTTAGAATTTATATAAATTTTCAAATTACATGTATTCGTTCTCTCTATTTTTACCTAAAAATTATTATATATATTATACATGTAATAATTATAATAAATATAATTTACACACTAATCTGAAACATTTACAAATTTCTGACTCTACCTGAATATATACAAATTTTGTTCTCTTTTAACACCGGCGAATTTTCATTCAAGTACAAAGCGCCCACGAATCCAAAATATAGCGTGTCGGCAAGAAGCACGCGTTATGCCAAATTGTGTGCTCAAAGACTGATGACCATTCATTTGGGGGAGATTCTTAATTGTATCATAAAACTACACGATCGTTTTTTTTTTTTTTTTTTTTTTTTTCGTGAAAGGGGCGAAAGAGAGTGCGAGTCAGCGTGAATGCGGTGACCGCGCGATCACATTGTACGAGAAGACAGGACAAGACTATTAGCCTATTGGCAAGCGACGCGCCGTGTGCCCTGGAACGTCGTACCATGAGACTAAAAAAAAAATCAATATCATAACTATGTGTCGTTTGATATAAACGAGTAACGACTAAATAGTATGTATCATCGTTTTATACACAACCTAATTAAATATCTCTACGTACACTATGTACATTCCTAGTATACACGCTCTTCACTGTCATACACGTTGCATTACACGCGTATAAAGGAGAAGAAAACGCATGGACCTATTATATACATATATAAATATACATATAAATATATATATTTATAATAATTATTATAGCTATTCCAAAAACGGACCACCGCGACATCGACGTTTACGGATGATCATTAAATTAAATGCAAGAGAAATTCATCGACGACACTCACGCCGCGCATTAATCGCCATCGTCATTATCATCGCCATTATCATCAACATCGTCATCATCATTATCATCGGTGATAACGTCAAAAGCATTCGCGTATTTCGCGTTGGACAACACGCCCGATTACGGAGTGTCTCATGTATAACACGCACGAACAGTCAAACCTGTCGACCTGCCTGCAGTGTAAAAAAAAAGAAACATTTCTAACAAACACGTGCACCCCCTTGAGCGCAATAGAGAAAGAAGGAGATAGAGAAAGAGAGAACAAAATATATGAATATAGTTTTACAAAAAGGCTTCGCCTCCGGCCGCCTCCCTTAGTTTTATACTTGAGACACGGAAAAGGCTGAAAAGCGAAAATCAGCCGACGATACTTCGAACGACCTCGATCCTATGTAAAGTTACATTCTTTCACCGATGAACGCGATCATTGTATACATACATTACACACGGACACGTTCGCGGAGACGAAGTACACACGCGTTTTCTCGAGCTCATTTATCTCTCACAAGACTTTGTACCAATTCTCTCTTCACTTAGTCCCGACATTTCGAAGCTGGCGAGCGCGACAGCGGATACTTACGCGCGGATCGCGCGACTCGCGCGAGCTTGGAAGAGTTCCGACGTCGCGCTCCGAAAACGTGAAATGTCAGTCTCTTAGCCAAAGCTAGAATTTGCGTTTTTATCTCTTAGTACCTTCTTTCCCCCCCAATCCCCCGTCCACCCTTCTTCGTCCTTTTCCTCGTCCCCCCTCCACACGACGTATATATTTGACACGTTATCATGATTGCTATTAATTTTAATTATAATTTCTCTGAGGATAGATAGAGATATATATTATATATATATATATACCTTAATAAACGTGGTAAATTTAAGCTTAGAAGAACAATATACCTAGTTGATAGAGTTGAAGTATACATACATAAAAGTGAAGTATATGTATATGTATATATATAAATATATTATATATATATACATATATGTTGATAAAGTAATTATTGAGGTCGTAAATTTATAGAAGTTGGGGTCGAACGCATACAATGCCGTAAAGACGACAACCGGTATATTTACCGTTTAAGAATTATTAAGGCTCGGGTATAGACGGCGAAATATACACACGTATATATACATATAGGCAGCCTCGGTTGCCCAACCGGGGGCTGCGGCTCTCCGCGGAGAATATTCATTGATTGAACAAAAGATGAAGATCAGTAAGTGTAAATGTTTGTAAACAAATTATGAAATTATTTGTTCAGTGCCTACATATTTACACAGTAATAATAAAGATGAAGATTAGTGAAATCACCTGACTTCTTTTCTCTGTCTCGGATCCCCCGAGTCCCCGCCCGCCAAATCTCCAATGTGACTTACCCAGAAGCAAAAAGAAAAGAAACATTGTAATAGTAATATTTAAAAAAAATTCCATATATAATGTTTCTAAATATTTATAAATATTAGCTTGAATGAATTACTGCGAAATTAATTAATATCTAATTCATATATATAGGCAGACGTTCGCGACGTGACAAGAAGTGATAACCAATTATCCCCTTCTGTTATATGTATCTGTTATTCCCAAAGAAGTTATCATTAGCTTTATCATTCGTAAACTTTCTTTTCTAATGCTTTAAAAAAACAATACGTCAGATAACATATCACGTTTAAATAACTCTTAAAGGTAATCGACGCTTACAGTAGCAAATACGCATGATGGATTTAGCACCAGCGTCTCAGAATGCTTCGGCAAAAAGCAAAAAGGAAAAAAATGTTTACACGGGCCAGCTTTAAGTTTACGGTTTAAAGTTTAAAGTTTTCAAGAGAGACTTTTTACATGCGAAAGACGAAACAGAAATATTGCATTAGAAAAGTATTAACAAAATTGTGAGAGAAAGTCAACGAAGCCTTTCAGAAAAAATGGAAACGACAAATAAATATATAATATGTCGTACCATCGAACGCGTTTGATATAATGTATACGATCGTGTGGGAAATGTTAAAAGACGCCAAAATAAACCGCATGTTCTGCACCGGCATTGAACAATTCGGCCGATCCCGGTAGAATTAAAGATGCGAATGAAATGTTTGACGTTGACCGTCGCGTCGCTCGTCCCCCGTCTCGCCGTCGGAATTCGTCCCGTCGATCGACCGATCGCGTTCACCGCGTTATTAGTTATTATATTGACGCGTTGGCTCATCAATATCCCCCTGTAGTACGCGCGCGAGTCGCCGTGCGTCGGGTCTCTTTCCGAGAAACGATGCCGTCGATGCCGAAACATATCTATAGCGGAATCGCCGGAATCTAGCTCCCCTTTATCGCCGTAAGGTCGCGTAAACACGGCGGCTTCGTTTGGAACCGGCGCGACGGTGCCGCTTTGTGTTTTTTCTTCTTTTTTTTTCACGTGCGCTACGAAAGACTTTTCTATATAACGTCGCAGCCGAGACGCCAGAGGAGAGGAATCCTCCCCACCCCTTTCTCTACGTCGTAAGAATAGAGAAAAAGAATCTTCATAGCGTTGTCTCAACAAGCGCCCGCACGCTCGTCGCTCGCAGTCGCACCGGTCGCACGCAGTACGCAGTACGCATCAGTACTCTGTCGGTCGCAGTCAGTAGTGGTCGGTTCCTCGGGGGCGAGACACGTGACACGTGCGTCCGTGCGATTTCCGAAAAAGCTCTCGCGCGAAAGCTCGCATCGAATCTGCTACGGGGCCGTCGCGTCGTAGCGCGACGGATCATGTGCGGCATGTTACCCACACTGGAAGAGAATTCTCTGTTTCCGTTCAATCCCAGTTTGGACGATGAGATTAAACGGCTCTTCGACGTCACCCCCAACAAGAGGCCTATGCCGAAAGGTACGTTTCGCGCCCCTTCTGTCGCCGATTTTCTAAAGTGTAATTATGAAGATTGCCGAGGATCTACGCTGCATTTGCGGGATAACACCGCGATATTTATACGGTTTTGTGGATTAACGCCGTTGGAAAGTTCGTCCTCTCTCGTCGCGTCGTATCTACGCCTATATCGTTTGAGAATGGTGTGATTAAACATTCTTTCAACGTTATTCACGGTTTGCTCTGATTACTAACAGACTTCTGATTTTGTGCTTTTACGGTCTGTCTCTCGGACTTGGTTCTCTTTTAACGTTTTATAGTTTTTGGGGAAGCAAAAAGGGATCCCGAGAAAAAGGATTCCTTTTACCTGTCACGTATAAAGCTCGAAAAACTATAGAGAAAATGAAGGCTTTTACTACGTCTGTTTACATCTTACGAATTTATTACATTTATTAACTTTAAATTAACTTATATTTGTTTTGTACTTCCTTTTTACTTATTTTTGCGTGAGATCTCTTTTAAATTCTACCTGCAGTATTTGCAATGTTTTTATTCCCGGCTTCTCCAATCAATACTGTATGATTATTTCATTTTAAATGTAAAAATAAAAAAAAATGCTTAAAGACAAAAAAAATACAGCACGAAAGCTGTCAAAGATCGTTTCGGTCGTTTCGGGTGTTAACACTCGAAGAAGATCGTATTTCGCAGATGCATCTTACGATCCTATTCTTTTTCGTTGGGTGCAGAGGCACGTACTTCATAAATCTTCCAAGTGCTCGAAGGATTCTTGAGAATTTACTGTCATTGACCAAAAACCATTCATTACTGTTTAAAAGTAATAATATAAAAAATTACTAAACATTCTATCGGTTGGAAGTTTTCTTAAAAGACGAGGAAAAACAAAACTTAAAGCGAGAGTGATCAATTTAAAGTAAGAAAGACTAATGGAAGAAACGATATCGCGAATTTTCCGAAACAAATTGAGAATATTTTTGAATTTTTCAATATCGCCTATTGAGTGAAATGTGACGTAAAATTAAAGAATATCTACATAAAAACAGCATAATTGAATTTTTTCTCATACAAAAGACAGATTTGCATGAATTGGGTTTCTCGTGTAAGCAGTAATGTCCAAGCGTAGATATATAACGATAAATTGTTTTATAACTTTCTTCCTATATAACTATCTCATCAAAGTATTTGTTGCTTGATTCATCGTTGGTCCAATCGCATCGACGATCGACGTATCGGTCGCTTTCACGGAGATTTGAATGCGCGGAGCTTGTATGACGGGAAATGTTCGTTAAAGAAGCGTTACGTTGACTCGATAAGAGATACGGAATCATAACAAACGTAAATCTCCGTTGTCGATTTATTTCCGATTCGTTGACGAAATTTTTCCGGGACTTGTCGGCGCGGTGCAGCAAAGGTTTTCTTCGCGTCGAAGCCGGGCTGCAAGAAGAAAGCCGCGTTTATTTGTTTGTCGATTTGTCTTTTCATGGCACGCACCGATTACGAATTGCCGGCAATTATCCTCTCGCATCTCGCACGTGTGCATCTCTCTCGTCGCATATCGGTCGCTTTGCGAAGTGCCACTTGTGATCGTCCGCAAAGAGCGGATATTTTATCGACGAGGAGACAAAAGCCTATTGAGATTCGTGCAGATATGTTTATCCTACGATGCCGATTGCCGACGATGACGACGTGACAACGACGATAATGTGATTACCGTGCTCGATATAAACACTCGAAATCACCCGACCCGAAAACGGCCGTGTGTGTTTACAAACCCGCGCCCTATCGAATTACATACGTTTCTGCGTGCATCACCGAAAAATGATTTCGGTACTGCGACTTCGAAAGGATGTTAAATATTTTACATAGATTTGATCTGTAGATTTTGCTGCTTGATTACCGCTGCTGTTAGATCTTAAATTTTCAAAGTTTTTGTTTTTTCTTTCCTCCATTTGTATCTATTAAATTTTTTTAACGATCTTATTAATGCTTTACCGCAGTTGAAGAGATAATGGAAGACTTTCGACACAATGGTCGCGACTTTGAATATTGCCCAGATGTGGACACAGACATGTCGAAACAGACTGCATCACGGCGAAAGAAAAACAAAAAGCCCTTGCCAACGGAGTGCGTGTTCTGCAGAAATAACGGTGAAGAGGAAACGTACTATCGGGAGCACTTGCTGAAAGATGTCGACGGACGTGTTCGGTGTCCTGTTCTCAGGTACGTATTAAAAATCTGATACATTTTTATTTTTTTACTACAGTGTCACAGATAGACGTTTCAAATATTTCGAAATTGAATGTTCTTTCTTTATATATCCTCTACAGAGGATGCTTTTAATCTTTAGTTTCAATTTGTGGGTTCTATGGAACTTTGTTCTTGAAATGGATACCTTATAGATACCCCATAGATATTTCCCATAAGCACAGCTGGACATTCTAGTACAGGCGTTCTACATTTTTCAGTAGAAATATTAAAAACAAAACAAATTAGTGTGAAGAAATCTTCTCTATTTTACTTCTCCGTTTTACTAAGTTGTTAGTCCCATAGCACTGGGACACTATGGAACCTTAATTTGGGCGGGACCGTAAATTAGGCTTCATTCACCATAGCATAAATCATTTTACACCATAGAGTACACCATAGGCGTGCCACAAATAAATAGAAAAAAATGCACAGAAAAGAAAAGCTTTTTTTCAATTAAGATCTTTTTCCCTTTGAGTTTTGATCATATGTTCTTACCAGTCATATGTTTTTTTTTTGTTCTTAATAAAATTCCTCGAAGATACGATCTGTGAATTTCAAAACTATTCATAATATTTTATAATATCTCCAGTATCGTCATAAATATTTTTCTTTTCTTATTAATTCTGTGCAAGAAAAACGAAGACGATTTTCATCCTACGATACATTTTTTTATCCATAATTATATCCGTATAATTCGCATCTGAATTCATGTAAAGTGATACCTATGTGGTTATGTTGCGAGAGAATACAATAGTGATACAGTCGAAATGGTTGCCGTACATTTAAAGAAGAAAAGCACCCATAAAAACCCAAAAAGATATATTGCGTAAAAAAAGGGTCTAAAATAAAAAGAAAGGATAAAAAGATTTAAAATTAATAAAATTATTTTTTAAATCTCGTATAATAATCACTTTCATTTCTTAACGATTTTACTTATAATCGAAAAAATATAAAAGAAAAGTCTTGCTTAAAGTCTTCTTCAGCGGATAATTTCACGAAACATGATATTCGGAATTTGTTTTCTCTTCTTTTTTTAACGTCAAATATCTTGTGTTTATAACATTTTAATGTATAGAAGATAATTTTTTGATTGGTAGGGCTTATACGTGTCCTATCTGCGGCGCGACTGGTGACGAGGCACACACGGTTAAGTACTGTCCAAAGGGACCGTATAATCCCAATACCATAACTACACCGAATGCCTTTAAACTCTTGAGGAACTCCATGGGCAAACGTCGTAGCAAGTAAGAATTATTGCCACTTTCCACGCAAGCGTGGAACATTTTCTTGCTTTTAGTAATAAATTTTAATTTTTACGAGCGAATTCGTAAATATACACGCGAGTGTATTTCAGTTACATGTCTATGTATAAATTGTACATAGATAATGAACAAATTGTAAATGAATAGAAAATGTTCCAATAAATTAAAATATAATTTATAATAATCTCATATGTAGTATAGTTTCGATTAAGAAAGTATAAAATCCCCCAAACGAAAGTAAACTCCTTTTTTATATATACATTAGGATTTTTACATTTTTATATTATTCTTTTAAGTACATTAAAATTTATTACATAATTATTGCATGCATATTTCTTGCAACGCGTTGAATTTTCAATGATTAAAAGATATAAATAAAAAAATTATTCGCGAATATTCCTGCGTTAATAGACTTTTTCACGCATTTTTGAAAACATATCAAAGCTCAACTATTGTGAAATGAAAGAAATGTTAGATTTAAATTTATATTATGTGTATATATGTAGTACAAACGGAAGAGAATAATTAATTCATTTTATGATTATTGTTAATTAGTGAATATTATTATCTTGAAAACTTGTGCGATATACCATTTCTTTCGTCTCTTACTAACTTAGTGCATCGTCTCTGTCTCGTTTAACAAAAATAAGTATAAATAAATCTTGGACATAATGATATGTTCTAGGCGAGAATTTTATTAGGAAGAAGTACGAAACAAGCTACCTTTCGCATGTCGATATCAACTGGTAATAGAGGCTATCCCCGCATACGTCCAAGTACCAACAAGTCAATCTAGTTCTCTAGGTTATTGTATACAATGTTTCTCTTTTCGTACTTGACATTTACATTTGTCTGTAAACGTGAATACTGACAACCGACGTGATCTCGCACCCTCACGAATACGCTGTAACACTGGTTCTAAATCGAGATCGAAATTTGACTTTATTAGTTGTTTCGCTATCTCGCATTTTTTTATTTTTATATCCTTATCTTTATATCTTTAACATAACCCGTGATGTAATCTACTTCTCGCATTCTTCCTATTTGCAGTCTAATTTATAATGCAAAAATTGCACTGATAAAATGAATGTCGATTTAGAACGAAAGCTGTGTATATCGAGAGTCGCATGATTGAGTCGATTCAGCGATTATATATACATTGTGTTTATTGCGACATGTCTTTAAGGGTTAATCGCGATTTTTGTTTGAATGATAGAAACGTGTAGAGATTAAACGTATAGAGGGAAATATTATACCAACTCGGTTTAGGTATTACGTCCTCGACAGGCAACAATTTTTTCAAGATATTTAATATCTTAATTGCGATATTTAATATCCGATTGTTTGTTAGACGATTATGCAGAAACGTATTTCGACAACACTTTCGTGATTTCTTAGATAAGGAGACTGCATTCCAAAGATTCTCAGTACAAGTCTGAACGGTCTGCGATAAGAACAGGGTAGATTTATAAATCGCCAGATCCATTTTTAAGTATTTACGGATTTATATTTGAAAAGGACTACACGAGTTATGAACGTATCACATTTTGGACATAACTCACATTTATATTCCATTTATGACATCCTACTGTTGGATTTTATTTGTCGAGAATATCAATACGATGATTGACGTGATTCAGCGTAAGAGAAACTCGTTAGAACTTATATTTTGGACGTATATGAAAATATGGTTTGGCACTTCCGTTAACTTTTGAAGAACTCGATATTTTTGACCGTGTATTCTATGACCGGATATAAATCATCAAGGAATATAGGATTGCATTCCTTTCTGTGCAATGCAGCATTTACAATACCGACAGCTTGACTTCGGAGACGTATTCGAACGAAAATCTTGTACAAAATTTATTCATTGCACGCATACAGATGAGAAAGAAAATCACGTTTCTTAATTTGCCTTGACATTCGAAATGACAATGATTTTTTAAAGAGAAAAAAGAAATCTTATAGCCTAGACATTTTAGTCTCAGCATTAGTTTCTTATTTTCCATTTGAAAATTTATTTCCTCGTAGCACAAAACTTTTGCAATCAGGACACACGCACATCTTTATTTTTATTTATTTTTATTTATTTTTCATTACGGCGTTCAGCGGAACGTTTCGTGACAATTGTGTGATTTACGTCATGATTGCATCTTACTTTGCGAATTGTTATTAAAATTATTAATTTTCAATATATATATATATATATATATATATATGTATACATATTATATTACTAGTTCCTCAAATAAGAGTTGTGATGATAACATGTGCTTTAACGAAATGTTCAATTTTTATATTTTATGATATATGGTATAAGAAATATAAGAGTTTTTGATATATATATATATATATATATATATACATATATTTAGATATATACATATATTTATAGATAGATAGATATACACATGTATAAGAAAGTTATACCAATGTACGAGAGATAACTATGCGCATAATTTAAATCTGTGCACTTTCGCGACAGTTTTGAAATCTATATTGCGGAAACGTGAGACTATTTGCCGATATCAAACGTTTCGACTGGAGACATGAAAGTGACCGTTTGCTCTTACTTCAACAATGATATTAATTTGAACACATCTTGTAGCGTTACAGGATGTATAAATTTTATGTACGCATGAGTTACCGTCTTTCATGTCAACGTTTGGTTCGTGGAAGCGTGTCTTTTGCGTGATATCCTATGCCTCTTCCTCACAAGTCCGTAACCCATAATCATGCCTACAATTTTTATACCGTTTTGTGAATATGAATAATATTTTATTTATCCCGTCCCTCTTTCCTCTCATTCATCTATTGTTATAAAACTTATTCTCAATTCCATACGTTGTTACGAGCTATTGACATATTCAGAGTGAATATTAGGTCGAAGAGAGAGGAAGAGAAGAGAGTGTTGTCACTGTCAGTTTCACCACGATATTGTCAAGGCCGTCAAACCAAAAGCTTTGCTGCTAGGACCGCGCTTTCCCGTGTTTGTATACGCAGCTGGCTTTCGCTTCGCGGATTTGACAGTTTGTGGAAGGCGTATGGTTTTTTCCCAGTCGACGCTTTCCGATGTTCCTCAAAATTCACTAAAGGACACGTTTTGCTTTCATAGCGTTGTCATATACATTGTGTATATATATGTATATGTACATATATATATATATGTATATATATATTAAGTATATTAAATATTATTATACATACATATATATTAAATATTAAAAGAAGTAAATGTGTACAAAGATCATATTCGTTGACGGTGAAGACAGCAGAAGAAATGATATATTTTTCAGCTTAATATATTTTTGTTTTCGAGAGAGAACGTGCAAATTAAACTTCCTGGGGCTTTCTCAACAAATATGATTTTCTTTTTAATTATTATTATTTCGAAAAGTTTATCAAATTGTGTGAATTACGTGAGGACAATTTTGTGACAGAAAGTGTGTAGTTTTTTCTCCTTTCTTCGTAAAATTGTCAATCACTCATTAGATAAGTTTGAAGCATTCCACTTATTGTTACGGGTTAACTTAACATTGAAATTTCAGTGAAATTTGGTAACTTTTCTGTTTTTTTTTTCGTTATCTATGCGATAAAAAATAAAATGTTTAAATGTAGTACGTAAGACATATAGCATAAGATAACTTAATTTAACGTTCTACACGTTAGTTTAATTCCTTTTATCTCGATAATAGATAAAAGCAGCTAATGTTTAAGTAACTTTCGTTTGCGAGATTTAACATATCACACATCACAAGCACTTGTTATTAAATCACACGATCTTTAAAACATTTCAATTCTCTCTCAAAGAGATTAAAAAAATTTATCTTCTGCTTATGAATTTTAATTAATAATAATCTAAGCAATAATTTCATCTATGTAATTTGTATATGTAATTTTCAAGAATGTAATGATTTCTCGAGTATAGGAAAAGAGGTATTTGATTCCTCTTCCTCATAATTTACATTATTATAATAATATCTTTATCTCAACAAAAATAAATAGATCTCGAGATGTGTTTAATCCTTAAGAATTTTAAGAATGTCAGAAGAAAACTATCTAGTATTTTTCAATCTCGCTGTGAGATTGTTTCATAACGTCGCGTATTATCTTTGCTTCTTTCAAAAATTGAAATGTTTTAAAAGTTTCATATCTACAAGAGAAAAGAAAAAGATAACATATATTCGAATATTAGAAAAGACGATGCGATAAATATCTCAGTTTTGTATCGCCATTTTTGCGGAGTGTTGAATGATATGTACAAATATTACAAAAATGTTCCTACTAGAAATTAAGACTTATTATAGTGTGCCAAGTGTTATGTTTCTAAAATGTTGGAACATAGTATTTTCTTGTAACTTGTATTACAAGGCCTACCATTTAATAGTGTGAATAAGTGCTTTATACTTTTGTAAGATGCGCGTCTCGTACCTTAACGGCATACGTGGCCGAAGTTTAGAATTACGCAGTTGCTTACGCGTTGCCGTCATAATACACCGGACTGATTCATAGTAAGGCGCGAGATGACGTTACAGAAATCCGAGACCGCGCAGTAACGTTCGCGATTAAGAACGACAACAGGTGATAACGGTTTAGGAGTACGAATAAGTACTGGATTTTTTATGTTGTATAACATGAGCAGAAATTCGAAAAGAGAGAAAGCAAATTTCAATTCGGACATGCCCATGGTAATTCAGCGTGTCCAGTTGCACGTTTTATAAATTGTATAATAATATTTATTTTGTCGCAATTGCCGCCTCCGATGTCGATTGAGGTTCACCCGATTAAGTACACGTTCCCGCCTGCGAGTGTTGGAATCTATCGACTGATTAAATTTTACGCAAAACCCAAAAAGCTTTGTTGTACTCATCCAAAACGCGTGCGTGCTCGCGCAATAAAAACCTTTTGGATTTTTATTTTCTTTGTACCCCCCGCTCTTCCCCCTAACCGTATTATAGATCTCCGTTTATTCGGAATTAATCTTGTGCATTCTGGACACGCCTTTTCTTTTTGTAGTCGTTCGTATTTAAGATTATATTGTCATAATAATCATCTCGCAATTCCAAATATTTGTAATAACCAAGGATAATTATTATTATTATTATCTCCGCTATATTAATATATTATTTAAATGTATTTGTACAAAATTGTATTATGTTTAATAATGATTCATAGAGAATATATGCATTTGAAAATGAAAGGTGTGTTTTCCTCACAACGGTATATCGCTCTTTATTAAGTTTTATTCAATAGTAACGCGTTATATAACACAACAGAATTTATCAGAGATCTATGTGTAATATTTCCTGCACCCCTATTACAGGTTGAAAGTAAATCGTTAAATAGTACGTGACTGCACCTTTTACGATAATCTGTATAATACCCACATAGATCAGTTTGATAATTCATTCGGTGACCTACTTTTTTTTGTATTATTTTATTATTTTTAAACCAAAAAAGATTAAAAATTCGCTATCTTTATTAATTGAATTCATTGTCATTTAATATAAAATAAATGATTGTAACATTATCATAACACATACTTTTTCATCAGTTCAATTTTTATTTTTGTTTTTACTATAGAGTTTAGCAATTGTATTATTTAAAGGTGCAATTAGCAGTCAAAAAATTTCTATATAATTGCAAAGGATGTTAGCACATTATTTTTGACGTCGCCTATCGAGTAAGTAGGTCACATCTTTTATATTTGACCAGTTAAACGGATCGTCCTTCGCGCACACACGTACACACTATAGAATTATAATTAGATTATTTAAACGTGAAATTATCAATATTAATATTGCATCGCGTTTATTTCAAATTTCGCCTCTATCGGATAAATTCTTTTGTACTCACCCGATTAATCATTTTCTCGTTTCATAACAATATAATACAGTTACAATTATATTATTCGAACAAGAATTTTTGTTTAATTATATAAAAAAAAAAATTATCGATTTAATTTGTTTTATAAGCGGATAAAAATTTTGTGATCTTTTTCCGTTATTACCACCTAAATATTTTATTTTTTTGGAAATCCCTACTCTCTTTAAACGCACGCCGATGCATGACGCGTTGC